>NC_138772.1:401503900-401773900 GCF_965119305.1 Pelophylax lessonae
AATTAACCTACCATCATGTCTTTGGAGCGGGGGAGGAAACCAGAGTACCCGGAGGAAATCCACGCAGGCACAGGGAGAACATGCTGTACAAACTCTAGACAGGTAGTGTTGTGGTTGGGATTTGAGCCAACGACCCTAATTCTGCAATGTAGTGCGAATGGGTCCAGGTTCATATGAAGTGTTTAAAGGATAAGTTCACCTTTGGGAGGATGTTACATGTTACACCCATGCTCAATGAACTGTGAGGGCACTGGTGAGCGCTCTCGTAGTTCATTGATCTTCCTGCTCTTCTGTACCTGTCTGCCTATACAGGAGTTAGGGGCAGACAGCTGTACTGAGCGTATGCAGGAGCCTGACATTGCACCCATGATCTACTGATTTGCGGGTGCAATGCTTTCCAGGCTCTTGTGGGGAAAAAGAAAAAGTACATTTGTTTTCTGCAGAAATATGTGTATTTATTATTTTTTCCCAAAAGGTGAACTTAGCATTTAAGGCCCTATGGACAGGCTTTGGTTAGGAGCATTTGGGAATATTTTCACTAGTCTGTCCTCTTTTATATAACATCATGCTTGACAAAAAGTGTATTCTTCAAGTAGGAACTAAAACACTTTCAGTTGGCCAAGAAAAGGCAGCAGCTATTTCTGCTTTCCTGCTATTATCTATGACAGGCACATTACCTCACTTACTGCCTGTAATACATACCACACCGACAAGACCCATACAGCATTATAAAAGAAATACAAACCTATCAGCTGTGAAGGGCAGTAAAGGGCAATACAGTAAAGAAACTGCAGCACTATATAGAACTGAAAATTTATTTTTCTTCTAATTCAGGGATATATCCCCAGTCTTGTCTCTTTTATGGACATGCCACATTGTTACACTTTAGTTCATAATGTACTAAAAATGTATTTTTTTTTTCTAATTTATTGAATTTTCTGATAAGGTGTAGGAAAGTTGATATAGGCTACTGGGGGGTTATTCTGTATACTGTTAGTTTTTATGGCAGATATCAGTGATTTTAGGTTAGCGATAATGCATTTAGAAAAAGTATTTATTTGAATGATTACGGTTTTGCATCTCCTATTCAGTGATGGATACGTAATGTGTTCATCCACATAGTGCTAAATTTTCATATACTCTACATTTACATCTCCTCCTGTATTGGTATGCAAGGTAACATGTAGATGCCAATTCTAAGTAGTATTGGAAATGCACGAATATATGCCTTCATTAAGCAGAGCAAAGACAGGTAAGTATATTGCTTGTGTTGTACCTGTTTTGGGGATGTGGTTTTCTGCAGTCCAGATTCAGATACCTGCCTTGCCTGCTGCAGAAATTATTTTTATAGCAAAGTACTAGAAATAAATGATATACCCTACATCAGTGGTCCTCAACTCCGGTCCTCGGGACCCACTAACAGGTTTTAAGTATGACCTTGGGGAGATGCAGACTAGAATACTGCAATCACCGAGCAGCAAATGAGATCACCTGTGAGGTAATTAAGTTATCTTGCAAACCTGGCCTGTTAGTGGGTCCTGAGGACCACTGCCCTACATGATTGAGGCACCTCTCTGCAGAAACATGAAAGGCACAGGTCCTCCCATACTAAACAGCAGTGAGCCAGCATCCTGTTGCCTATCCCTTTCCCACTAGTAATCTGCCCTTAAAAGTTCTCCAGCATGATCAAATGTGCTGAGAATTTGGTAATAAACACCCACCTTTAACTACTAGTTTCCAGCTGACACTTTACATTTGATAATTGTCAAACCTAGCCATCACTGACAGCTGCAGTTCCCACTAACAATCCAAACATTTAGAGCAGTTCACCATCATGCAATTACTTTCAGCTATGACAATATGATTGCATGCAAGCTTAAAACGGTATTAAACCCAAAAGCAAACAATTATTGCTTACCAATGCTTAGATGTGGTGGCTGCATTAGTATTCTTTTTTGGGCTTTCTTTCCTTTATTTTCATCTGGTGATCCAGCCAAGTAAGTCTGTTGTTTTTCAACAGAACAAGCTCTACTGCAAAAGTGAGTTTAATAAGACAAATCATTCACCTCTGACAAGGTTACTTACAATAATCACCATTTATTTATTCATGTAAAACCTTAGTCCCAAATGAAAACAATACTGTTGCTGTAACTACCTGTGTAATTACAGTGTGAGCTGGAGTTTGGCTTTAATTTGTTAGTGTATTACATCTATCTATCACCCCCCTCCCCTCACAGTGACAATGCTGTTGTCCAAAGGTCCCCCTGTTCTCCAGCATCCAGAGTGGAGGTATTCTAACACAGGAGGTATGTTACTGGGCAGGTCATCAAGTGAAAATAATATTACCAAGGCAACAATTTTTGGTTTTATTACCGCTTTACAGACTATTAAAAAAGTGGTTTAAGCTTGCAGAGGCCACAGCAGCTTATAAATGACGGTGTGCTTCTGTTTAATATTTTGATTGTCCAATACAATTCTAGTATTAAGCAAAGTAATAAATTGGCCTGGGCACCCAGTTTTCAATTACCTCTGGGCAAGAAAATGTTTAACAACTTGGGAGACTCTAATGTGACTTGTGAAAGGAAACTGTTTTCAGACAGAACCTTAGAATATTATGATCATGATGTAATACAGGATTTCACCAGTGGATAGTGCTATAAGCTCAATTTGTGATCCTAGCTCAGTCTTAAAGTGGTTGTTAACCCACACTGCTATGTTGCTATAATCCTCTTTGTTTCCCAATGCTAGGTGCTCCTGTCACTGTTTTATAAAAAAAAACAAATGCTGGCTTTACCTGATTTCAGAGCGACCCGCTACCTCTCTCCTCTCCCCGCCTGACAGCTGCAGCGGGTGGGGCCAAGATTCCCCCGCTGACATCAGTCAGGAGGGGAGGAGGAGAGAGCCGGCCGATCACGTGACAACCGAGCGGCGCTCTAAAACCGGGTAAAGCCAGCATTTTTTTTTTATAAAACAGTGACCGGAGCACCTAGCATTGGGAAACATAGAGGATTATATGGGGTATTAAAAGGTTTTTCAGCAGCGGGAGGGGAGGGGGGTGGCACCTGACACAGGAGCAGAAAGCAGGGAGGAGAGGGGGGAGGACGGCAGCGGGAGACAGAGAGGATAGTCCAGGGCTGTGGATGACTGAGGCACGTACGCTGACCACAGGGCTCATCAGACATGATACACCGTGGTCAGTTTACAGAGGGGCAGAATTTGGCAGGATCAGCCAGGTTTTTTAGGTAATACGGGGGGGCAAATAACACAGCACAGGCACTGTGCTATATAACATGCTTTAAAGGAACAGAATTGTTTCTTTTTTTTGGGGGGGGGGGGGTAAACAAACGTTTAAGAGCCGGTTCACATATTTCACATATGAGCGATCCGACTTGCCGGGGCGACCTCGCAGGTTGCGGTGCGCAGCTCGCACCGCGACCTCGGAGCGGCCGGCACGGACTTCATATCATTGAAGTCAATGCAGGTCGCTCCGGGTCGCCCCAAAGAAGCTCCGGACCCTTTTTCTAAGTCGGAGCGACTTTTGAAAAAGGGTCCTATTAGAACGGGTCCACAGCTTCTCTATGGCAGGCGACCTGTCAGGCGACCAGGTCGCCCCAGTGTGAACAGGGTCTTAAGGAATCCAGGAAGATGCATGACAGGCAGCAAGCACACCAGGGAGTATTCATTTTTTACCCTAAAATCCTCTTTATCCCATTATATGCCCTTTAAATAAATTGGCAGTATTAGCACAAATCTTTTTTGAACCAGCATAGTGTCCATTCATTCCTAATCTGCTATAGAAAAATAGCCAGGATTCCTGTAACTAGAATATAGTCACATAATGTAAGACTAGTGCTAATATAGATAGAGAGCAACGTTTCCCAGTGAGGGATGATACAATCTACAAATCATTAAGTCAATATGCAGCAGAAAAGATCCTCATCCTCTGCTTTGTCTGTAGTACTGAAAGGTTTCCATAGTAGAGACTGTTATTATTTCAGTATATAGTAATATTTCTCCATTTATTTAATAGGCCTTGACTGGTATTTGTTAAGAAAAAAAAGTATACCTGCTATCGGCTGCCTGATTTGGAAAGCAGGATAATCTAAAAGTGGATAAATGGGAGGTACAGTCCAACTGTATGCCGCTTCTGGAAAATCACCTTAAATAACAGTTTGATGTAGCCATCTAGAGTAGAGCGCTGTACTATCAGTGGTAGGGAAGATCTGATAAGGATTGAGAAGTGGTTTGGGTAATGGGGGGGTTTGGAGAGGGTCATTAGGGAGTAAGAAAGGAGGAGGAAGTATATCTGCTTAGGTAATGAGACTGGTGTCTCGATAGCAGGAAGAAGAAAGAATAAAGAGAGAGGAGCAAAGAGAGAGGTGCAGAAGGAAGATAGAGATGAGTTTGAGAGGGGGGGGGGGGAGAGGAGGCAGCAGGTGCATCCATCTCTCCCATTCCCTAACTTGTCAAAAAGAAAGCAGCAGGCCGTCAAGTTTATGACTGCAATTGTGTTAAAACCAAGGGGACCATATTTTCAAAACTTTTGTGTGGGTATGATTTAATAAAATTACTATTTCATGGTGTACATTGACCCCCTATATTGAAAAGCATTTAGTAGCAGATACTTTTGGCCCCATCATAATTCATGACTTGACAACTTGGATTTTCTGAAGCAAAGAAAGGTGAGAAAAGCAAGAATGTATGGAGTTCTAAGCAGTCACAAAACTTTCAGGACACCCAGATTGCTAGCAATGGAAGGGTGAAAACCTCTGTCAGGTTTTTATGGGTGCCTGTATTACATCGGGAAATTTCTAGAGCAGAAACTCTCCAAAATGATTAGAGAAGGTTAGGGAAATGTCTACATTAGGATAAGAGAGGGCGATGGAAAAGCTCTACATAAGATTTAGCATGGGTGATTAAAAATTGTTCTAATGGGACCAGAGAGGATGATAGAAAATCTATCCAAAGGAACTGTAGTGGGTGATAGAAAATCTCTCTCCAGGGGAACTAGAGCGAGCTATGGAAATCTCTACAATAGGGTAGAGGTGGTATCTAAAAAAAAAGATGGCTGTGGGGAAAAAAAAAAAAAAGCTGACTGGTTGTTTTGGGTTGTAATAAAGTTCTAGTACATTGCAGGTTACATTATTAAAAAAAAAATCCAGTCATCTTTACTGAGAAGTCGAGAATAAACACCAGGACTGCTCATTTGTCACATATATAACTGCCAACTTTCAGTTCATTTTCATATATCTGAAGCTGGCAAAGTTACTCCTAAACATTGGCGCAGGACCCAAGAATCCTAACTGGAAACACTGCTTTACAATACTTGAATATGCCCTTTCAAGTCACGTAGCCGGTAACCTATAGATGGAAATAAAAACTCTTTGGCATCCTTTCCAGTTGCAGCATAAATAGGTTGGCTTAGCTGTCCACTGATATATTTCAGAATGAATGATAAAAAATAGGAGGTTTTTCAAACTTGTCATAGAAAGCAGCTCTAGTTATTTATTTATATTGTTTCCATCTAAGTTGTGCCTTGAAAAAGGTACAGGCTCCCCCCTATATTATCAGTTTCTTTAATGCAACTGGTTCAACTTATTACTGGTGTGTGATTTTCTATTCCCACCAATAACAAACCTTTCTCCAGGAAAGAAGTCTAGTGGTCAAAGATAAAAAAAAGTTGTGTATAAAAGGTTCTGTACAGGGGGGGACCTGTACCTTTTTTCAAGGCACAACCTGGATGTATCAATATATATGTTCAAAGGTTAAGTGCTGGTTCACACTAGGGCGACCTGTGAGGCGACCTGGTCGCTTCACAGGTCGCCGCAGGTCGCCTCCCATAGGGAAGCTGCGGACCCGTTCTAATAGGAGCGACACAAGTCGCTCCGACCTAGAAAAAGGGTCCGGAGCTTCTTTGGGGCGACCCGGAGGCGACCGCCATAGACTTCAATGTTATGAAGTCCATGGCGGCCGCTCTGAGGTCGCGGCGCGCTGCTCGCACCGCGACCTCGGAGGTCGCGGTGCGAAGTAGCGTCGCTGCAGTGTGAACCGGCGCTAATGCAATTTATGTTTTCAATAAAAAATATGTATATTAATTTCAGTGCACCCGAACACAATCTAAACTTTACATTTTTTATTAAATATACAAGATAGGGGACAAACTAATAAGTATCAGATAAATATATCTAGGCTCAATATCTTATGCACTTATTCTTAAAAAAATAAAGTAGATACCCAAAACTATAGGTAGGCAATGCATTAAATATACTTTACAGCTCATCAGTTGAGTGGTAAACCTTACTGGTGAGCCCTAAACAGTTTTTACTTCTGACCTACGTGGGGAGAACTAATATGCATTGCTGTATTTTAGTTTACATGCCTCCTGTAAATGTGAGGGGAGGTTTTATTTTGTAATCACATTTTTTATATTTTTTTTTTTTTTTTACTGGACTCAAATAGTAAGGATTTGAATCTCACAAGCAGCATTTAGAAATGCTAACTGTGCCTAATCAGTATCCTTGAAAATTTCCCATTTTTCTTTTGAAGTCGTGCTGTAAGCAGCATGCTTTCTGGTATACAAGTATACCTAGGGCACTCCTGTGCCTATAGCCTCGTAGCTGTATATCTGCAGTGTGATATCTAAGGCACTGTAGTCTCTAGCTGCTGGTTTGGATTGAAAATTTATGAAGTCACCCCTGTGCTGCTTATTGTTACTTGCTGGAGACTAACATAAGCAAAACCCCACCTTTAAAAAGGAAGGCTGCCTCTACACATAGCCATTATGCTAAATAAGACATGGTATGTCGGTAACAGGTTCACCTGTAGGTAGACCACAAGAAATACTAGTCCTTTGCCCCTCTGCCTGACAGAGCTTCCAATTAAGTTCCTCTAATTTCATTACTTTCATAAGGGTGTTAGCAAACCTTGTGTGATGGTACATGAAGAGTGACAGGTGTTTTTTACTGCAATATCACAGTGCATTAAACCTTTGGAGCATCCTCTGCCTCCAGTCTGCCACTTACACAAGGCTACTGCTGCCAAGATCTGAAAACTCAAGAGCTCAGAGCTCATTACATACTGTATGGGTTCGTTCAGCCCTGGAAAGGGATCAGTGAATAAGAGCTGTTCCTCCTAGTTCCACCTGTAGTGGTCTCAGGCTTTCAGAGGAGCAAGGTGACCATGAGGACAATGGGATGGGAGCAGGAACAGGCTTTGCAGGGCTTTTTTTTGTAATGCCAGGCCACCAAGAACAGGCACACTGCCCAGCAAAGATCCATTAGGGAACAGAAAATAGGAAGAGGTCTGATAATTGCCCCATATAGGATGCTTTGCAACTTTTTCAGGTAGCAACTTAGCTGAGAGTTGAATTGTACTTTAGCCAGGGCTTAGAAAAATGATATAATACATTACTAGTTTGACTAGTTGAAACCAGTGGTACTGCAGGAAACGCAGGTACAGCCATGACTGTTTTGTTGTCCACGTATTACCCTTGCATATGGGAAATCAACTGTAGAACTAATTCATGAACCTGTTTTCTGAAGAAAAAAAAATGCTTTTTAGAAATACATTTTGTTTGGTATGGATGTTCATTAGTTAACATAGTTCTGGTCAAAAATGTCTTCATTTTAGTTAGGGGATATTATGAGATATAAGAAACTCACGGGACATATTTAATTTTGAGGAATTTTGACCCTAATTCCCCACAATGTAGAACATTACAGCAATTTAAATTCATCATGCCAATTTTCATGATTTTGGCAAAACATAGGAAAAATACTTGAATGCTTTTATCACATCCTGATCTAAATCCCCATTTTATTAAAAAATTATATTGGGTAAAGGGATTTAGCTAGCTTCTTAAGACTGCTTTAATTCATATTTGCATTGTTACTGGAACATAACGTTACAAAAGTAGTATTTTCTCCCGTTAGATTGTGCCTGTGATGAGGAAAGTCGGTCAGTAGTGGGTTGCTATAGGTTATAGACTCGGAGGCATAGTCTAATAGCAATAAAATAGTACAAATACATACAGTTAATGGCCTATTTATTTATTGTCCATCAATTGATATGTTTAGTTTTCATTAATTACAGTTTGATCATAAATTGGAACTTAGATGTTACACAAAACCTAGCATATTTATTGTGGTGTAATGTAAAGAACTCACACTTTTATATTTCTGAAAAGAGAATAAAAGGAAACTGATCTTGATTTGTGTACTGTATTTATTGCGAATTGTAAATGACTCTTATCGCCTGCATTCATTTATTACACAATGTTGTCTTTTGGATTTTCTGGGTTCCATTTGTCATCTGAGTGTGACAATACTAAGAAAATGTCTCAGATATACAGTAAACCCCCCATTTATTGCTAATACTCCACATACTGTATACCAGGGCTTTACCGGCCATTCATTCCTTTCTAGGAAATTGTGGCATAAGCTGTCCACCAATAGATTCTCTGATTCAAGAAAATTAGGTGCAGTCCCAAACATGTGCCTCTGCCCACAATAAGGGAGGCATTCTGTTGCAATAGCAGGTATTTTATGCCTTGGAAATGTATGGAACAGTTGTCTATTAGGATCTTTACACTTTAACAAAGGATGTTGAAGGCCTTCAGTGCATTGAGTGTTAGGCTGACCATACATTATACAATTTTCCTATTCAATTTCCTTTAGATTTACCTTCAACTATGTAGTGCAAGTGTAGTGCCTAACTGCATGTCAATTGAAAGTGTTTAGGTTTGACCTCGTATTACATGGTTATGGTAAATCTAAAGGAAAATTGTATAATGAATGACCAGCCTTACGTGTCAAGCTATTATTTTCAATATGCATAAAAATGGGCCCCATCAGCAACCCTGATCCTGTCTTCCCCCCCCCCCCCAACCTGGAGACTGGCATCAGAAGTGTCTGTGATACATTCCTTCAAGCCTGGCAGCCTTGAATCGCTGTGAAACAACCATCGTCTTTAACTCTGTGGACTATGAAAGGGATGACTATGGACATGTTTAGGTTGCTTCTTACTTTTGCCCTCTGGACTGCTGGAAGGCTGGATGTAGGGGACCCAAGATCATACAGTCTCCTGCACTCATTACTGGAGTCTGAACCACTCACTTTGTAGATCTGATGATCTCTGAGACCTTTTGCTGAGGCAAGAACACTTTTCCTTCTCCCGAGTCAACTAGAAGATATCCTTAAATATCTATAACTCAACTGTGTGTAGATATCCTATGAAGAGGGATGAGTTGCCATGTTATAGATATGTTTTGGCTAATGATGCATTTTATTCAACAGAGCTTGTTGAGAATTCAGACACTATATGCATGGGGTTTGCATATTTTCCATGTTCTTGCATGAGTTTCTTCTGGGTACTCCTGCCTCCTATCACCATCTAAAGACATGAAGGTAGAATAATTGGCTCCTGTCTAAATTGGTTCTAGTGCATATGACCTTAGAGGGGGAGTCTCTAAGCAAAGGGCCAGTTTACTGTCCTTTTAAACTTTTTTTTGGGGGGGGGGGGGGCTGGATGCTGGCCAATGAAAGTAGAAAATGTCCCAGTGACTGTGGGAGTAAAAAAAAAAAAAAAAAATACATAGCGCCTGTGGTAGAAGGAATAGTACCCCATAGTTGTTGGCATTACATCCCACTGTTGGTGTAAGTGGAAGGAACAGTACTGACGGACTGGAAAAAGGCAAAGGGCCACAGTTTGGAGATAACGGCCTAAGATGTTAAGCTACTTGAGGACAGGGACTGATGTGCTTGAACAGTATTGTAAAGTGCTGCATGAATTGACATGGCTATACAAATACTTATAGATTCTGATAGGAGGAACAGGGTAGAGTTTGGGTGGTCTTTTGTTTGATAGAAAGATTTGCAGGTTTGACTCTTTCAAAATATGCATTAGTGAGCTGTGATGTGGATGAACTCTGATTTCTTGTAAGTAAGCTTACTAGCCATTTTCAATCAATTCCATTTGGAAGAATTAGCATTGCGGTGCATGGTCTTTCTTGAGGCCAGAGGTGTACATAGTACTGTAAAACAATTATTTCAGTGTGGTGCATGAACTACGGTGTTGAATCCTGTACCAGTCTTATTTTTGTAGGATACTTTAGTAGCGAAATTTCTCTACTCCTGCCTTAATGTCCATCTTGTAGTTGGCCTTCCCATGTCACTTGCCTTACTGCTGCAGCGCAGTTGTCTACATTTCACTTGAATGTATCACATTCAGCTTCTGGAAGTGCTGTGTGCCGCAGCATGCTTAAAGAGGAAGTAAACCCTGCACAAAAAAAAGGAGAAAAAAAAAAAAAAAACCTGTACGACAGAGGCAAAATGAGCTAGTACGCATCGCATAGTAGCTCATTATGAAATACTTACCTTAGAATTAAGCCCCCGCAGTGCCGCCTGCACAGCGATAGGATGGCCGACATGTTCGGCCGTCCTGCTTTCTGGTTCACATCCTCTGGCCATACATCGCTCACGCGCGGGAGCCGCCGTTCCTGCAGAGACCATGCGCCGATGACGTAATCGGCTGTATTAAAAGTAAATATCTCCTAAACGGTGCAAGTTTAGGAGATATTTACAGTACCTATAGGTAAGCCTTATTAAAGGCTTACCTATAGGTACAACTTCCAAGAGAGGGTTTACAACCTCTTTAAAAGGAATTGGTTAGGGGGGTGCAAAAATGGGGCTTAGCCACATGTTCCCCCCCACCAAGTGCAAGCAAACCCTTAGGGTCACAGATGTAGCTGATAATAGTACAAAAGGCCACTTTAAAAATTCGAATTTTGTCTTACCGTAAAATCCTTTTCTCTGAAGTTCATTGACGGATGCAGTCTCTGTTCTTCATAACAGTAGGGTTTTACTGTCCCCTACAGGAGCAGGACACTAGGCAGAAAAAAGTTCTGGCTACACCTATGGGCAGTCTCAGGGGGTATACTCTCTCTCCCTGCTATAGGATGTCAGTTTTGTATCAAAGCAGTGTCTGAGAAAACTATACCAACACAGCTCAAAATAGAGGGGCAGATACTGCGTCCATCAATGAACTTCAGAGAAAAGGATTTTATGGTAAGACAAAAACCTAATTTTCTCTATTGTTCATTGACGGCAGTTTCTGTTCTTCATAACAGTAGGGACATTCCAAAGCAGTGCCTTAAAGATGAGGGGTGGGAACAGCAGAAAATAATTCCCCAAGGCTGAAAAATAGCCAGCCAGGCAACATAGGACTCATCAGAACAAGATGAGACCCACCTGAAAAAAAAAAACATTAATACACCCTCAAGGGAGACTAAAAACACCCTTAAACAGCAGCCTTCAAAACTTTGCGGCCAAAAGGAGGCATCTGAAGATGCCAGCACACCCTTTAAAACTTCGTAAAGGTATGAACAGACGACCAGGTAGCCGCCTTGCAAACCTGAAGCATAGATGCCTGATGGCGAAAGGCCCAGGAAGCACTAAGCGCCCAAGTAGAATGCGCCTAAACAGGGAAAGGTGGAACCGGACCCTTAATAGAATAAGCCTGCACAACCGTCTGTCTGATCCATCTGGAAATAGTCGCAGCAGGTAGCCCTTTCCTTGGTCCATCCGTGAGTACAAAGAGTGAATCCGCCTTCCAAAAAGATTCAGTAGTCGCCAAGTACACCCTGATTGCGCAAACCACATCCAAAGTATGTAGTGCAAATTCCTTGGGATGTTGAGACTTAGGACACAAGAAGGGCAACACAATGTCCTCATTTAAGTGGAAACTGGAAACCACCTTTGTAAGGAAGGACAGATCCAGACAAAGCACCACTTTATCCCTGTGAACCACCAGATAGGGAGAACGACCGGGCAACGCTGCCAGTTCTGCCCTGCGTGCAGAAGTAATGGCCACCTTCTGGGATAAAGTAAGCAGACGAATCTCCCAAATATTTTCAAAGGGAGACTTCTGGAGAACCGACAGCACCAAATTAAGGTCTCAAGGTGGCAATGAAGGTCACACCCCCTGGATAAAGTTACGCAACAGGGACTGGGTGGCTAGTGGCCTCTGGAAGAAAATTGCTAAGGCTGAGACCTGACCCTTGGTAATACTCGACACCAATTTTTGACCTAGCCACCGAGTAAGAACGAGGGGGAACCCCAATAGACTAACACCACGCAATATACGACTTTCACATACAATGATAGATCTTTATGGAAGTCGCTTTTCTCGCTTAAAGCAGAGTGGGAATCACTAAAGCAGACAATCCCCTGTCCTTCAGCACCTGGCTTTCAACAGCCAAGCTGTCAAAGCCAGTGACTGTAAAGTGGGATGGAAGATCGGGCCTTGAGACAGTAGATCCTCCCTGAGTGGAAGTCTCCAAGGAACATCTGTGACTAGCCTGACCAGGTCGGCGTACCAAGCTCGACGAGGCCAGTCAGGAGCCACAAGAATGACCCGAATCCCTTCCACCTCGATCCTGCGAAGAAGTCTTTTGAAGTTTTTCCGGAGGAAGAAACACCCTGGCTGAGGATGAATCCAAAGTCAGGCCCAGATAGTCCAGTCTCATGGAAGGAACCAGGGACGACTTCTGAAGGTTCAGAATCCACCCGAACTCCTCCAGAGTTCTCATGGTGATCTTTAAGTTTGTCACCAGCACCGTGGGAGACTCTGGACAGAGAAGCAGATCGTCCAGGTAACCCAAGACCGATATCCCCCGCTGGCGTAACAATGCCAGGACCGGAGCCAACACCTATGTGAAGACCCGAGGTGCAGAGGCGAGACCAAAAGGGAACGCCACAAACTGATAGTAATCCTCTCCCAGGGCAAAACAGAGAAACCGTTGATGTCCGGCATTTATCGGAATGTGAAGGTAGGCATCTTTGATGTGTAGGGAGGGCAGGAAATTATTATTATTATTAAGGATTTCTATAGCGCCAGCAATTTACGCAGCACTTTACAATATTAGAGGGAGACAGTACATATACAATACAATAAAATACAAGAGGATTTAGAGGGCCCTGCTCAGAAGAGCTTACAATCGAAAGGAAATCCCCGATGTAGGGAAGCCACCACTGTGTGAATGGATTCCATCTTGAATTTTTGAACTCGCACAAAGCAATTCAGTGCCTTTAGGTCCAGGACTGGACGCACCTTGCCTTCCTTCCTGGGGACAGTCAACAGGTTTGAGTAAAAGCCATGAAAGCGTTCGGAAGACAGAACCGGAACTATTACTCCTTGTTGTAACAGGTCCTGTACCGCCCCAAAGAGAGCCTGTACGCGATCCGGGGACAGTCGTAAATTGGAAGGGAAAAATCTTACCGGCGGGACAGATCGAAACTAGATCTTGTAACTGGACCATATCACCTTGTGAACCAACTTGTATACGTGATAGCCACAGGTCCGGACATCAGCAAAGACGTCCCCCCACCCCAGATACAGGTGAGGGCGCACCTTCAGGCTGAACGAGTCTTATCCACAGGTCTGGAGAAACCAGATTTCTGTTTGCCAGACCAGGGTCGCTTGGAGCCACCCGAGGAGGCCTTGAAGGACTTTGATCCTTTATCACTTGTCCCTGAGGGACAAAAAAACTTTTGGTGTGCTGAAAAGGAGGGACACTGTCTACGACAAGAGTCCTTACCCTTGTTAGCCTGTGGGACAAAGGCACTCTTACCCCCTGTAAAACCTTTGATAATGTCATGAAGGGTAGCCCCAAACAGGCGATCACCTTGAAAAGGTAGATCAGTCAAGGCCTTCTTTGAGGTCTGATCCACAGACCAGCATTTTAGCCAAAGTGTACACCAGAGGACCACTGCGTACCGAGTTGTACCCTCTTCCAGGTCACACGGCGTAGTAACTTAGTCCATTCAGTCAAGGTTTGTGACACAAGGGCAATAGTAAACACTGGTCTTAGTGCAGACCCCGCCAAGGAGTACATATTGCGGGCCACAGACTCTGCCTTTCTATCCGCCGGATCCTTAAAGGGCGGGAATCCTCCACTGGGATCATGGTAGCTTTATTCAGTCTGGAGTCCACTTTTTAATAAAAGGACTCTTCAAAAGGGTAGTGTCTAGCAATCCGCTTAGGCACCCCAGGGGGACGCTTTGGGCAGTCCCATTTTTCTTTGAGCATGTTGTCAAAATATGCGGGAAGGGGGAAAACCTTTGCCGCCCTGGATGGGTTGTAAGTGCCAAACGTAACCTGCGTCCTCCATTGTTAGGATCTCACGCACGGAAACAATTGGTGCATCCACCAGCGCCTTTTCTTGCGTGATAGCAGAGGGAGAGGTGTCATCCTTACTATCAGAGGAGACAGGGGGCGAGGTAGTAGACCTGGCAGGGAGACCCACGTCTGCAGTGGCTGAATCAGATTCAGAATCTGATACATCAGATGAGGCAGGGGTAGGCGGGAGGCGTTTTAACACCTCGCCCCTTACAGGCCACCTCCACCCGGGACACAAAAAATGTCAAGACCGCCGACAGTGCATCTTTGGATAGCTGGAATCCGGAGGGCCCTACTGCCTCCTTAAGCAGACTTGTATAAAGTATTCAAAATTTCTACTTGAGTAAAAGTAGAAGTGCTCGATCAAAAAGTGACTTGAGTAGAAGTGGAAGTGCTCGCAGAAAAAGTTACTTAAGTAGAAGTACTAAAGTATTCAACATTTTTTTTACTTAAGTATTGCAAGTAGTTTTTTCAAAAAATTTGCTACTTAAGTACTAAAAGTAAAAAGTGCCAATAGTTTTGAAAAAAAAATTCTACTCAAGTACTGAAAGTAGAAGAACAAGTACTGTGTTATGTAGTTATTAAAGAAAGAAGTCAAAAGTTTGAACATCATATTGTTTTTTATTATTTCAAATGATTTATTCAAATGATTAACCTAAAGGACAATCACAATTCCTTAGGCTGTAACTTTTTGTAAACAAAAAACAGATAAAGTATGTCCCTCCCTTCCCCTTTTAAAGCATCCACCTTTTAAAGCCAGGGGTGGTCTCCTTCCTGAGCTTCCTCACTCTCACAGCCAGGCAGATCACTTGAAGTTGAAGGGCCAGGGGTGGAAGGTGGTGTTTTTGGTTCGTCCATCTTTTCAGCTGATCAAAAGGCAGAACAGGAGCATGCGCAGTCTTCTTAATCGCGGTTTGATTTGATTTGCTCAATTGATGATGATATGCCAGGCCAGCTTCATCAAACCTACAACGCTTAAAGTGAAAAATGCATCAAAAACTACTAACAAAGTGGCTGTGCTAAAAATGCTAATAAAGTGCCTGCAATTATATATATATATATATATATATATATATATATATATATATATATATATATATATATATATATATATATATATATATATATATATTCTTCTTGTATTCAAAATCATCGCCCACAGTATCAAAAATAAAGTGACTGACATGTCTGTGCTAAATGCAGTGCAAATTATTCTCACAATGTAAATTTAATTCATATAAAATATATATGACAATACCACAATAAAATAAGTTGTGATTGTGAATAAGTTAGGTGCAAGTTTAAGTGTGTAAACTAAACTTTATAACGAAAAGTCCATAACTGAATTCCAGTGTGCAATCTAAGAAGTGCTTGTCACTTGCTGTCAGATGCTTCCACCTTTCTTCTGTGATCTGCTCAAGTAAAGTGGTGGACTGGATAGCCTCTCTCTCTGCCTCTCACCTTAGTAGCACTGGCACTGCACTGGTTCAAAAAGCTGTCTATATTATTTTCATTATAAGAACTTGTCAGAACATGCTTCCACCACCTGTCCTTCACACTAGTAGTGCTCATTTGCTTTGCTCAAGTCAAGTGCCACTGAAGTGCAGGCACAGCCGCACAGGCAGAGGCAGGCCGCAGGAAGCACAGGCACCACTACAACACAACACTTATGGTCCATGGACCATGGATGGTCGGATAATCATCATAGCCGTCAGTCTCACTCTTCTTGGTTCAAAAAAGCCACCCATGACCCATGTGTATATAATATATTAATATCTTATATTGATTATTTGATTCTCAAATGGCACATTTGCCATGGCAAGGATTAGGCCCTCTCCACGGTCCACCTCACTCACCTCATAGAGAAGAAGATGAGATGACGAAGAAAATGCTCCGAGTCCTGCTCCCGCGTCCGGCCGCCCGCGTCACAACTCCTCTCAGTAAGGGCCCTAAGGGGTGGAGTCTGAGTGACACACAACACGTCTAGAGGCAGAGACCTCAAGCGGGAAGACGGCAGCATGGCTCCTCCAGTGCGGTCTTAACTTGATGATCATGACAGTGATTCCGCGGCTCGAGCGAGGCTGTGGGATTGATTGAATTGAGTTGTGCTGCCTACTGCTACACGCTACCTACTACTAAAATTGTGAGTTAGTATATTTTATTTCATTTTTATATATAAAAGCGGTATTGTTGAGCACTACTAGCCACTAGATCTCCTGGCTGTCACTTTGTCACATGTTGGGGAATCACAGCGGCTCGGCTCCAGAAGTGGCGGGTGTCCCCGTCATCCTGTCAGGGCCGCCAAGAAGTTCATCACCTAATCTTAAATTATTAATATCTTATGAGGAGAGGACCTATGAGATTGAGAATTGAAATAATTAAATATATATGGCTTTTTGAACCAGTGCAGTCAGTGCCACAGTGCCACCCAGACGCTATCCACCAGTGCCACCACCATTAAGTGTGTTGGTCGGTCACTCGAGCACTGAAGGAGGTGGAAGCATCTGACAAGTGAAGTGACACTTTAGATTTGCACACTGGAATTCATTTATGGACTTTTCGTTATAGATAGGTTTACACACTTCAACTTGTTGCACGCACCTGACCTAACTTATTTCATAACTTATTTTATTGTGATTTATTGTCATATTTTATATGAATTGAATTTACTGTTACATTGTGGGAATAATTATTTTCACTGCATTTAGGCTTTAGCACATTCATGTCACTTTATTTTTGATACTGTGTGGAGTGTGGGCAGGGCACTGGGGGCAACGATGATATTATATCGATTGCACAGGCACTTTATTCGCACAGCCAAGTTGTGTTTGTTAGTAGTTTCTTGATGCACTTTAAGCGCTGTAGCACCATTTATTTGTTTGTTTTATATTTTCTTTTTATTGGAAAGATTTGGTATAGCAGCTTTTATTATACACGGCCTTTATTTTCGTATGCGCTGATTTACAAATGACATACACATTTTTTTGAGCTTTATGTAACCTGCCATCTACTGTTCTGGCAGTGGTAATTTTTTTAAAAGTAACGAGTAACTATGCAGCACAAAAAAAAAATACTTGAGTAGAAGTATCGAAATCATCGAAAAAATGTAGTGAAGTAAAAGTAGAAGAAAAAAATTCTACTCTAGGAAAGTACAGATACCGCATTTCGGTACTTAAGTACAGTACTTAAGTAGTTCTACTTCGTTACTTTACATCTCTGTCCTTAAGGGGGTCAGGTGGGGAATAAAGTTCCGCAGGGTCCATGTTGCTCCAGGGGAACCCCTCAGCAACTATAGCGCCCCCAAGAGGTCAGGCAGACCACACTAAAGACCCCCAGCAGAGAGAGAGACCCCCAAGACTCACCACCCGCACCAGAGATGCACCAGGAAGGCTCAGAACGTCTGTACAGTACGTGTCTGTAGCGATCTAAATCAGCAGAGAAAAACCTGAATGTCAGCACCAGAGTATAGGGAGGGGTTCCACCACCAAAAAAACACCCCCAGGAACTCCAAGAACATGGCCGCCAGTGATTTTCAATGGGAATCCACCGCAAAATAGCTGCCGGGTGTACCAACATGGCCACCAATCTTTCTCCAATCACTGAATGGATACACAGAGCAGCGGCTTGGAAGAGAGCTTGCTCTGGGGGCACTTAGCAGGAAGGAGAGGACAGGAGCGCTGGCTGGGGACCTGAGAAGAGGAGGATCAGGTCTGCTCTGTGCAAAACCATTGCATCTGTCCTTGTGGCCTTCTCTATGTAGGGCGCACGATACGCCCACTGAGGGTAAGGTTTAGGGAACATAAATGCAGTATTTTGAACTAGAATGAAAATGAAAGAGTGGAGAGAGAAAAAATATTCAGTTCCCTGGCATTTTAGGCAATGCCACAATGGGGATCCTTCTGCTTTGAGGGTCTTTGGCATTGAGGCCAAAGGCAGAGATCAGGATAGTGGCATGAGGTTCCAGAAATTGTGTAAGAGGGAGACCTACTGGATCTTCACCCTGGGATCCCTTACCCCTGGAGAACTCAATGAGGACCTTGAGATACATGGAGTCATTTAAGGAATAGGTCTATACTAGGGGTCTGGTTAATCCACCCCTTTTATCCAGTTAGGATTTCCATTTTCTGCGTATTAAATACATCAGATATTGATGGTTTTACATGCGACTATGGACGGGTGAGAATTTCCTCAACCCCTCGATTATTTTTCACTTATAGATACCTGCAATGTTCTATAAACCGTACTGCCTAGCTCTAGCTTTTAGGCGTGGTTGAGTTTCTTGGGTTTGGTTTAGAGTTTCTCTCCCAATTTGCTCATGTGTTCCGTTGAGTGATAGAGGTAACCTGGATCTATTCTTTTGTGGAGAAATTGTGGCATCATATACCTGTCACTTACAGATAACTAAAAGAATCAATTAGTGGTTATTAGATTGGTGTCCTCCCATATCAGGGTGGAACTTTTTCTGCTATATGATTACTATTGATTTTAATTACTGTATCTTTTAGGGGTTATATATTTTTACTTTGGATATTTCTAATTATGAACCAGTCAATTTTGCAGTGCGTTATTTAGATTTATGGTGACAATTTTTACAATTTGTTCCATCTTTGATTTCTGTACAGTTGTAATATTATTATTCACCATTTATTTTTTATGTCCCTCTGCCAGCACACTAATTTGCATTATATGGTCATGAAAAGCTCCCTTTGATCAGACTGCCTTTGCCCTTTTTTTTTTTGTGCTGGCCACCCCCACCCCTAACCCTCTTTCTGCTGGTGGGAGGTCCCTATCGGTGGACGCGCATTGGGTTGGTGGGATGGGGGCGTGTGGTGTCCCTCGACACTGGGTATAACATTGCGAGGTAGGTTAGGCACTTGCAGCCAGGGCTACACTAAGGGCGGAAGGAGCATGAATGCCGCTGGCCCGGAAATGACGTGAGCGAGAGTGACGTCAGTGGCTTGAAACCCAGGAAGCGGCCCGGAAATGATGCGGGAGGAAGTGACGTCAGTGGCCTGGAATTCAGGAGGTGGCCGCACTTCCTTGTTGTGGCGGCGTGTGTTCCAGCCACTCTGGATCCCTGCCACTATGAGAGACCCCACGGATCGCCCCTGGATGCTATGGATCTGGATACCCTAAAGCTTCATTGACTCTACTGCACCTCCACCATGCCTAGCCTTGGATACCATCGGTGGCATATTCAATGCACCTCTTATCCCCCCCCCCTTTCTTATGGAGAAAATAGATCACTTGTGGGCATTCTTCTTCACATGCACCTCCTCTCATGTTTTATTTAAGGGTAAGATCACTCATGATACTAATGTGATATTGTGTGTGTTTCTAAAACTTTTTAATGAATTTTGAATTGTTTTGATTGACTTAATATGCCTTGAGGTTGCCTAGCAACGCTGTGCGGGTTGACAACATAGGATGATACACCCATTTAGGAGGGGCTAATCCTGGATTACACCTCCTTTGCATTTTGTCCGGTTCTAAAAAAAATTCAAAGGCTGTGATACAGTTTAGTTGGCTCTGAGGAAGAGGCAGGACCTCGAAATGCGTCACAAAAGTCATATTATGGACATCTTACCTGCTATGCGATAGTTTTGATGCTATAACATGGAAATTGATGTGCCTTTGTCAAACCTATGTTTGTGAGCATGAATTTGAATGTTTACTTAATAAGGCCAATTTTAATGAGGATAACGCGCTAGGCCAGTGCACCCTCTATTTCTTGATTCCAGTGTATCCAGACATCCCCCCCATCTTGAGAGGGGAGCAAGGTGGCAGTTATCCTGGGTGGAAAAAGATTAAGAGTAGAAGAGCCTAGAGTGATACCTTTGTGAGGCCCACCTCTAAGCGCAGGAGAGCGGTGTTTTTTATTTGTTGGATCTCGTTTTTTGATTGTCTAAGGCGGAGTTCACACTTGTCATTAAAAGCAGGCGTTTGAGAGGCGTTAAACGCTCTTCAAATGCACATGCAGAAAATACAATAGACACATTGTGCTGTTCACACTATCAAAACATGAAGCGTTGCTTCGCTTCAAAATTAAAGCCTCATGTCAAGTCAGGAGATGTTTGAAGCCTTTCAATGCCTCCCATTCAAGTCTATGGTAACGTTTAACAAACACTCCAGCAGGCGTTTGCGGTGCATTAAAATTTGTTTATTTCTGTAACTTGAGCGTTTGTTGAGCGTTGGAAATTTAGTCAAGTGTGAGCAAACCCTAAGACACCATACTCAATGATACCTTGATTTTCTTTTTAGTTTCTCTAAATGGAAAGCCCTACAAGGTTAAAGGTTATATTGTTCAGCCTGTCTTTCGATTTGATTGGCTTTTCTTTTCATTATGAGAGAGATGACTATTTTCTGCAATGCAATATTATCCAAATAATGTTTTGGAGCATAGAGTAGCATAGTTTTTTCCCCTAACATTTCTTACATACAAAACACATGGTTTATAAGTAAACCGAGAGTAAAGTTAGGACACCAGTTGGAAGTTTCTCATGCACACATACAATCTAAGTGCGGCCAGAAACAGGCAACATACAAAACTCTGAATAGATAGTGACCACTATAGTATTTTTATGACAATGAGTTCACAAAGAGACTTTTTTTTTTTTTTTTCAAACTTTTAATTTTAATGCTTTTAAGTAGCAGCAATTGATTAAAGATGACATTAAATCTCTAAACAGTTCTCATGGCTTACAAAACTGACTCCTTGGATTGTTTTTGTCAAGGATTTGCTGACTTGCTGTACAAATCAATCTAGAACAGGCACCTCACAAAGAAGAGGGATACAAATATATGCATATTTATTTCAAGATATGTATACAAATGTACATGTTACAAGGTTATATGCTTATTATAAATGTGTCTGGAAAAATAAAAAACAAAATGGGCCTTGGTCGTATTGGGCCAGAGTTTATATCCCAGTGCCTTATACTTAGACATTACATGTCGGAAAAAATCTGGAGGAAGGACAAAATACAATTTATCTATTAAAATATCATTTTTATTATATTAAATATATATATATCCCCAGCCAATTTTTTTTCTCAGTTTTTGATAAAGTGTAAAGCATTATAATCTCTGCCAGGTTTTTACTGCTACCCAGGGGTCCAAGATTTATCTTCATCTACTGCAACATTTCACCAGACAGGAAGCAAGGGGACCTTTCCAATAGTAACAAAGAAGAAAAACTTTTTTTTTTTTTTGTAAACCGGAGTAGGGAAAGGCTAGAATTCCTGGCATATTTTTTATTTACCCTCTCTTGCTGTCTGATGAAACTGTTAAGGTAGCAGGACAGGAAGTAAAGAGAAATCTTTCAGACAGAGCCCCAGATAGCAGTGAAAATACCTGATAGGAATCCTTCCCTTAGTAATCCAAAAACAGAAAAAAGTTTTTGACTTGACATATACTTTAAGCTATATAGAATTAAAGAGATCACACAACTCCTATGCATGAAGGGAGTGACCTATTAGGAAGATCCTGTATCCTTTTTTCAGTAGTAAAGTGAATACAGTTCCACAGTGCCTACATCACAGACAATATTCTAACACAATAGAAATATTTCTGCACAGTAGGTCACAATATTCACAGGCCTATCTAGTTTGTGCTGTAGGTGTAAGGAATTATTAGACACGAGGCCATTAGGAATGTGGATCCTCAATAAAAGAACATTTAAAGATAAGAATACTCTTCTTTGGTCTGTCAGACTGGATCTAGGATGTCTTAATTCCGCTATAATGATATGTAATGTCTATTATGGGGAGTAAAATGTTCTGTACATGTGCAAATCTTCTGGTCAGAGGTGTATGCTTCAAGTACATTCTATATCCAGTCTTTAATTACATAGATGAACATCACCAAGACAAACATGGATAAAATGGCTGGTTGCACCCCCAACATTCAGTAATATTTATAGAGTTAGACATAGACAAGTCTCAGACCAAATACACTATACACACAAATTAGAATGGTGGCCTGATTTAAAGCAAACCCTCAAACACCGGGCACATATATATATATATCCCCCTATACTGAGAAATGAAGTCAATAGGAGTTGCTGCTGAGGAATAGAAATAAAATCCTTTCTTTACATAAAACACTATGCCCCATTGTGCTTATATCTCCCATTCCACAGACAGGCCCACGGCCGCCTGAATCACCCGGGAGAAACACCTGACATTCTTTATTCAATAAACATGCTTCACGCTTATGAAAATGGTATTAGAATTTCTGCTTCAGCTAAAATTTAAGATACTAAGATGTGAGCCTAATGGCTTTCAGCACCATTCCACCTCTAAACTTCCTACTGGTGGTCACGGTAACTTAGAAGATGCTTCGTTCTTTACAGAAGGCAACTAAGCCAGTAGGACTCTTACAGTAAGTGCTAAGGGGTTGAGAAGGTGCGATTTTCATGACGTCAGAACACACAAGTCTACATGTGATACAGATGTAAAAGACTCCTCTTGCAATGTGCCACATTCAATAGATATCGGGGAGGCTTGTATAGCTCCTGTCCCAGTACTTTCCAGAATACAGCCAGTCCTGTGCATTGTTGTAGGGATTAGGGCCTTGGAGGAACCATCTGTTAAAAGAAAATTGATGCATGTACTATGGAAAAGCAATGCAATATATATAAAATCTCCACTTTCTATAAAGCACAAAAACATTCATTTTCATCTGGTTAAAATGTCATTCCACACAAAATTGGTATTTTTGGTTTTGGCAAAATACTAGATGTTTACACTACCCAGTGACTTCTTTTATCTCAAGGGAGGTTTGCCAGGTATCAGACCTCTGTCAGTCAGTTTCCAGATCTGCTCATCTGAAGCCATTATGGAGTATCATATTCTCCCTGCTATGATTTAAAATTCATTTTAGAATAGTGATAATGCAGAAGGAGAATTACAACTTCATAGTACAGGGAAGCAGAACCAGGAACTTTGGTTTGAAGGATTTTGCCACTTGCAGCGATAAAAGAATCCATATTCATGGTGTAACATGGTACATATGCACCAGCCCCTAGAACCATCCCTGTTTCCACAGTGAGTGAGTGACCCCCCCCCCCTCCCTCGCTGTTACCATCTAGAAAAAATGTGGCAGTGCGGGGCTCCGCCCACCCAGCCATGTCATTCATTTACAGTGTTCTGTGAATGGGAAAATTGCAAGTCCCAACAACCGCAATAAACTACCAGGGCAATGTTGATCACTCTAGTAGTTCACAAAGCTTCCTGTCAAAGTGTAACTGCCTTCCCATTCTGGAGGTACAGGCAGACAGCTACACAGACAGTCTGCAGAACCCTGCCATTACACCCACGATCTGCTGATTGTGAGTGCATTGCTTTACAGGTCCCTAACAAAAGAAATAATAAATGCATATATTTTTACCTGCAAAAAAAAATGTGTATTTATTTATTTTTTAAAGTGTACCTATCCTTTAACTAAATTCAAATAACAGCAAACGAAAACAATAATGACCCAATTCAAGAAAAGAAAAAGGAAGAAAGCAAACATATTATTTTGGGCTGTGAGGTGATGACATGACTGCTCTTGGTGCTTAACAACATGATTTCTTGTACAAGCTTCTGTATACACAGTGCTCAAGAGTCTCTGGTGGTCACAGGTGAGTTTTTGCTTTCAAAGACACCAGTCCAAACACAAATATATCTGTATTTTCTAATAGCAGAGCTTGGTAGGTTTCTATACATAATCATGTTGCCATTTAAAGTTGGAGGTGCTGTAATATGAAAATGAGCTAATCTGAATGAGACAGCCAGTCATTTATCGTCTGTGCCCTGCTATCAGATATAGAGTTTAGTGTGAGCCATGCTCAGTTTACACCCATTCTCTCCGTAGACAGCTAGGACAGTCCAAGAAGGAGTGGTGACCACAGAAAAAAAGGTTGCGATTTTTATTTTTTTCTTATTCCACATATGCATGACTATTAGAGGTATAGAACCTCATGAAAAAAATTAAGACTTCGTAGATACGGTGTGAATTTTAAATTTGAGATTGTTCAGTGTAACTATTAGGCCCTGATCACACTTGGACAGTTAGGAATTGTGAAAATCGACCACATAAAATATTGAACGGGAGCCCAAGTTCCAACTAAGCAAAGTGTGAACATGGCCCTATAGAGAGAAGAATTCTACAGTCGATGCAAACACAAAAGATGATGTATTTACTGGAGCAACCTATAGTTACTGAAGCCAAAAAATACAAAGACTGATTACGAATGGTTAAGAAATCATAACTTATTATAAGCCTGCTGGAGCATCAGAGGATACTAAAGGTTTCTGCATTCTCATCTATAATGCATGGAGCCTTACAATATTATTGCTATTACATTTAAAACACTATGGTTGGCAGCTTGGGACCTATCCAGCTCTCAGGACCCCTCATATCTGTAACTTACAGTGGCTGCACAACAATGCCAGTAAACAAACATGGATAACAATGATGTAATCACTTCTTCTGCAGCTAGAGGTCAGAAAAAAGCAACTAATTTAAAAGTAGAAATGTTTGTTCCATTAGGAAACCACCTTGATCTCACGTGCATAAACTGAACTGTTGGTACTTACCTGGTTTTCCAGTCTTCGTCGGACTTGGAGCGATTCTTACGTGCTGCTCTCTGCTTCTCTTCCAGCCTCTTCTTTTCCTCACTTGCAGTGTCTTAAAAGAAAAAGATTTGGTGTTATAAGTAATTAACAGAAAAACAAAAGATTCTGCAATCAGATCAATAATCAAAATAATTAAAACACAGAATTTTACCATTATGGCAAACAAAAAAGCTGCCAGTGCACCAGTGTGCAGTTGCAATGCTGGCATTAGGCAAAATTCCCACTACACTCTTCGATTTCAGTTTAGTATAGAGCATGGAAAAAATATTTGTATGGGGGTTTTGTTTCTTTCTGTGAGCCCAATTATTGCTTTGGTACCCACATCCACAAAGTTCACCTAACAGATTCCTGCTGAGGCGGCTGAAATTGGTGCAGCTGATGGCTCTGTCTGCAACACCCAGCTTGACAAATGTTGATTTAAAAATCAACCAAGCCTGGTGGAAAATTATCCGCTAAACAGTGACTGCATAATACCAGATGCAGTCCTGTTAGTCATACCAGATGGATAGAATCAGGGATTGGCCAACATTCGATCCAAATATGGGCAGGTGGAAGGAAAGAAAATTGAGCCATCTATGGGCTGCCCAAGCTGGTGCAGATTGGTGACTATATTCTATTGACAAATACAAGGACTTATAGAAACGGACGTATGGCATCCAGAGCCTGCACAAAACCCCTCTCTGGAACCCATAGCGGTTGCGTACAACTGCCTATAGCCATCAATTAGAAGATTCGGCTGTACACAGGTGTAGGCCAGAAGTCACATAAAGCACCTGCACGCAAATAGACAAATGCTCTGGACCCACACTATATGCGTGATGGATGGGCTTTACGAAACCCTCAGCGAACATCCACATACAGCTGCATCTTCAACTTGATGTGTATGAGCAGCAGTATGCAGCAGCTGTGGGTCCCAGGAAAGTGTATACACAGGACCTGGGCACTGTATGGCCATGTGCATGAGCCCTAAGGGTGTCTGTTTATAAGAATGTTTAAAAATAGAACTTTCCTGACAGACTCCATGGCAGCATACGTATGGGTTAAGCCTGTCTCCACCCCCCACCCCCCTTATAGGACCCCACTCCCGAAAATCTTTGCTCTGAGCCAGAGGCCGCGTTCCTTTTTTGTCCTCCTCCTAAGGACCAGAACGGTTGAAGTCCTACCTTGGATGAAGTGTCCACGATCGAGGCCTGGTTGTACGGCAACCTGTTCCCCCGGAAGACGTGTGGAGTCTCCAGCTATTAGCGGGATGGAGAAGGGCGATGGATTCGGGGCCACGTGAAGTCCCCAGCGATTAACGGGGTGGAGAAGGGCAATGGATTTGGTGCCATGTGGAGTCTCCAGCAATCCACTGCTATTAGCGGTGCCATGAAGAGCTTAAGCTTGGTCACTGGCAAGCAAATTTGCAGTATGGCCTAAGAGCCTTGCTACAAGCAGGTGGCCATAAATGCGCTGGGCCCATGCAGCAGCGTCTTCTGGATCCAGGCATGGTCGTGGGGATGCCGTGTGTGATGATCTATACTTTTATTTTGCATATTCCATGGCAGCAGTTGTGTGTGTTTGTCTGTTTTTTCTTCCCTGGCTCTAGTGTCTTCCAGCCTATGGCGGCTGGAGCGCATTTGCGGTCCAAGTCACCGCTCTCTGGGTTACTCCTGCCCAGGGACTGCAGTAGTTTCCCTAAATGCTGTATGCAATCATCACAGGTATGTGCTCTGCAATAACTCTTGTGTGCTGCCTGTGTGTGTGATCCTGATGGTTCTATCACCTGTATAGGTTGGCTGTGTGTGCAGTTTCCACACTACGGATGTATCGCTGCCCTCCTCCCTTGTGGCCAGCCCTTGTGTAGCGGGGAGAAGAGGGTGTGTTTAACCCTTTCCTTGCTTTCTTGGGCACTCCTTTTGGGTTTTTAACCCTTTCCTTTCTACCCTATTTTGTTTCTTTTTAGGTTTTTAAGTCTATCTAGGTCAGATTGAAAACACACAGCACAAGATGATAAAGACCTCATTACGTCACTACATCAACAGTCTTCTTCCAGATTTAGTCTTCATTAGTCACCGTCAAGGTCCAGCCTTTCATAGCAGAAGTTCTGAATCCTCCTTTAGGCCCCACATCCATCGCCATGTCAGCGGCTCCAAGGAAGGGGCCTGCTGGGGATGCAGGACTTAGGTCCCAGAGGGCAAGTCTATGTGTGAGCCATACTAAGCCCAGGGATGGTGATTTCCATGAAATGGAATCTCTGATGATGCGCATAGTACAGAAAACTCTTGAGTTAGGTACAAGCCACGCGCAAAGTCCAACAGCCGTTACGGCGTGTTCTCCCACTAGAGACAGCCAGGAAGAACTGGAACCGTCCTAACCAAGCCATCCATCCATGAAGACTTCAGAATGTGAGGCAGAGCGAGATGAGTTCCTTTGCCTTTGTGATGCCCTTGGTCAATCAAGACAATGATGGGGCATTTACATGAGTAAGAACCTGTAGAGTCTCCTGCAAAGCAAGTGGAAGTTCTTTAAGCACCTCTAGAGAGAGTGTTCTAATTTCCCATGCCTGACGGAAAAAAGGGACATCATTTTGGTCGAGTGGAGCAAGGTCGCAATATATACCTCCCTTCTGAGCAAAATGGCCAAGCTCTATCTATTCAGAGATAAGGACGTGAAGCATCTAAAGGCTGTCTCTCTAGTTGTTGAGGCCTTAATGAGGCAAGCAAGCATGTCAGTTTTCCTTGGAAGATGCAGTGAATGACCTGAAAGTCGGCCTAGCCGCTTGTGGCCATGTTTAAAGTGATGGAAACGTGGAAGGAGAATGCGGACGCAGTATTCAAGAGCGTTTTCAGAAACTCGGTAGTTCAGGAACCGGAGCGGATGTAGTTTCCATGATGAGGCTCAAGTTGACATCATCCGTAAAGTGGCGTGGGTTTTGCTCCTGTCAGTTATGGCAAAGTTAGTGCTATGGCTAGGGCCTGGGCTTGCTGATCCAGCCTATAACAGGCCTAGCGTAAGATCCCTTTGAAGGAGCTTCATCTTTTGGCAAGCTGATCAGCACCGTAACCCGGGACTCAGTTGGCAAGTTGGGTCTTGCCTCAGGACCAGTGCATGCTACGCCGGAAGACGACACAGTCTAGAGGACAAAGTTCAAAGCGTGCGAGGGTCGCACTTTTTTTTTTTTTTTTTAACAGACCAGATCTAGATTGCAGGAAGAGCTGGTGAATAGGTCAGATATCCCCTTAGATTTATGATAAAATCTTGACCTAAGGTATACAAGAAGCTACTGAATTTGAGCCTCACACTATTGGAATGTCCAAGCAGTCTTTACAGTACACGCATAGTCCATCAGAAGTCCTCCTCATCCCGGATTCGTTTCCACGGATTTTGCCTCACACTGAGGTAAAATTAAGCATATACTCTTGTATTACGTAAAGTCACTGGTGTCGCAAAGTGCTGCTGTGCCAGTCCCAGGATGCAAGAGATTTCAGGGCATGTACTTGCCTCTATTTATGGTTATGAAGAGGAGCGGCTTGCTGAGGCCAATTTTAGACCTCACACACCTAAACCAATTTTTATCAAAGAAGTTCAAGATGGAAACATTGTCCCTGATTCATAGGGGGTCCAGCCAGATGACTGGCTCATTTCCAATAGACCTAAAGATGCTTACTTATATGTTCCCATTGTAGAAGACTTCCGCAAGTTTCTTAGGTTTGCCGTAGGTCAAGACCATCTCCAGCTTGTTTGTCTACCATTTGGGCTTACAACATCACCCTGTGTTTAGGATCGCATTAGATGTTAAGGTCTTTATCAAAGCAAGGCGCATACACCTGCATAGTTACGTGGATGTTCTTCTCCTACTGATCCAAGACAGAGTGCAGCTGCTCCTCAAAATTTGGCTGCTGGCTGATTCTGGAAAAGACTCAGTCTCTTGTGTGCCTTGGGGCTTAGTTCGAAATAATCAAGAGGACCATTGCTTTGTCCTTGGATCCCGATGTTCTGGAACAGAATACTCCTGGCCCTGTCTTCTTCCCACCTGCATGCCTTTCAGTGTCTAAAATGAGGTCTACGGATCCGTTGGTCAAGTGGATGCTCTGAGGAAGGCGGCCCTTCCGGAAGGTGTTTCTCCAGCAGTGGGAGCCAGGAAGCAGAATTCAAGTCATCTACAGTGCCTTGTGAAAGTATTCGGCCCCCTTGAACTTTTCGACCTTTTGCCACATTTCAGGTTTCAAACATAAAGATATAAAACTGTAATTGTTTGTGAAGAATCAACAACAAGTGGGACACAATCATGAAGTGGAACGAAATTTATTAGATATTTCAAACTTTTTTAACAAATAAAAAACTGAAAAATTGGGCATGCAAAATTATTCAGCCCCCTTAAGTTAATACTTTGTAGCGCCACCTTTTGCTGCAATTACAGCTGTAAGTCGCTTGGGGTATGTCTCTATCAGTTTTGCACATCAAGAGACTGAAAAATTTGCCCATTCCTCCTTGCACAACAGCTCAAGCTCAGTGAGGTTGGATGGAGAGCGTTTGTGAACAGCAGTTTTCAGTTCTTTCCACAGATTCTCGATTGGATTCAGGTCTGGACTTTGACTTGGCCATTCTAACACCTGGATATGTTTATTTGTGAACCATTCCATTGTAGATTTTGCTTTATGTTTTGGATCATTGTCTTGTTGGAAGACAAATCTCCGTCCCAGTCTCAGGTCTTTTGCAGACTCCATCAGGTTTTCTTCCAGAATGGTCCTGTATTTTGCTCCATCCATCTTCAACATCAATTTTAACCATCTTCCCTGTCCCAGCTGAAGAAAAGCAGGCCCAAACCATGATGCTGCCACCACCATGTTTGACAGTGGGGATGGTGTGTTCAGGGTGATGAGCTGTGTTGCTTTTACGCCAAACATAACGTTTTGCATTGTTGCCAAAAAGTTCGATTTTGGTTTCATCTGACCAGAGCACCTTCTTCCACATGTTTGGTGTGTCTCCCAGGTGGCTTGTGGCAAACTTTAAACAACACTTTTTATGGATATCTTTAAGAAATGGCTTTCTTCTTGCCACTCTTCCATAAAGGCCAGATTTGTGCAGTATACGACTGATTGTTGTCCTATGGACAGAGTCTCCCACCTCAGCTGTAGATCTCTGCAGTTCATCCAGAGTGATCATGGGCCTCTTGGCTGCATCTCTGATCAGTCTTCTCCTTGTATGAGCTGAAAGTTTAGAGGGACGGCCAGGTCTTCGTAGATTTGCGGTGATTTGATACTCCTTCCATTTCAATATTATCGCTTGCACAGTGCTCCTTGGGATGTTTAAAGCTTGGGAAATCTTTTTATATCCAAATCCGGCTTTAAACTTCTCCACAACAGTATCTCGGACCTGCCTGGTGTGTTCCTTGTTCTTCATGATGCTCTCTGCGCTTTAAACGGACCTCTGAGACTATCGCAGTGCAGGTGCATTTATACGGAGACTTGATTACACACAGGTGAATTCTATTTATCATCATTAGTCATTTAGTTTAACATTGGATCATTCAGAGATCCTCACTGAACTTCTGGAGAGAGTTTTCTGAACTGAAAGTAAAGGGACTGAATAATTTTGCACGCCCAATTTTTCAGTTTTTTATTTGTTAACAAAGTTTGAAATATCCAATAAATTTCGTTCCACTTCATGATTGCGTCCCACTTGTTGTTGAGTCTTCACAAAAAATGACAGTTTTATATCTTTATGTTTGAAGCCTGAAATGTGGCAAAAGGTCACAAAGTGCAAGGGGGCCGAATACTTTCGCAAGGCACTGTACATAACCTCAGTCATGAGAGTGAGTCCCCTGGTGGCTGCAATAGAGAAACTGGCTCATTTGCCATCCATTGCTCCATTTCCTGGTTCACAATCACGTTTGATACCACCAATATGGGATGGGGGGCTTGCTGCCTATTGGGGATAGCTTGAGGCAGGCGGGGCTGTCAATTTCACAAGATTGTGTTGAACATTCTGAAAATCCGGGCAGCCTTCTGCAACTTACAGGTCTTTCACCATATAAAGAAGGGAGCATCAGTTCTCTTAGGCTAGTCAACACTACAGCGGTCTCCAACGTTAAAAGACAAGGGAAAACTAACAGACTGTTACAGGAAGCGGAGCCAATTATGTCTTGGGTTAAGAAGAATCGAGCCTACATCTTAGAGACTTTTTTCCCCAGAATCCAAAATTTCTAACAGACTTTCTTTCTAGTGAAGTTTGACAACAAGGAATGGTCTTCTACGTTTTTCAGGCGCAGATGCCCTGACGGAATATTGGAAATGCAGCGGGGCCTGTGCATTTCTTCAAGTCCTGGTCATCCTTGGGATTCTACGAAAACCCTGAACAGAAGTTGTGGAGGTAGTAGTACCTTATTGGCCAATTAGGCCATGGTTCCCCTTGCTAGCACTGTTCAGCTACCTGAATCCAGTGTCCCTTCTCATCAGGCCAGAACTTCTGTCACTGGGTGCATTTCTACATCCATAAAACTTAAAGAATATAATAATCTGTGCAAAACCACAATAATAATTATGTAAAAATAGCAACAAAATCTAAGGCTGCAAGCATTCAGTGTTAACACATTACACCAGTGGATATAAAAGTAATCAATAATGCTGCGCCAAAATTTAAAAGGTACAATAGTGACTCAAAGCATACATAAATCAGATCAGATGAAATATCACTATAAATGGTAAATCAATATAAATTGTGCAAAAAGTATGTGCAGTGAAAAATCACACTAATAATAAAATAACACTGAGTAAAAAAATCCAAATAAATGAATAAATAATGCAATGGTGCATAAATGCAAAATAACTGAAAGAAGTCCCAAACAAAGAATGGGTGATGTAAATATCCCAATCAAATATTCTGTGCTGTGCTCAAACAATAAAATAGTGCTTTACTCCACTTGTTAAGGTGCTCTTTAAGCTGCTCACCTCATAAATAGACTCATGAAGAGTCATACCCGCATCAGTGGTATATAGATAGTCTGCATATCTCTCCTCTTCAGGGATCCAACCTCCAGTGAACCAGCCTCCAGGTCCCAGTATCACTCAGGTAAAGAAAGGGAGAAGGATCTAATGCTCTCATTTTTAACTTTTTATTAGAAATCAAATAGTATGGCACTTACAAACGCAGCACATAAAGCAGTGCGGGTTTAGACAGGCTGACAGCATGTGAAGACAAGACTGTCCTAGGTCTGATGTCTGACGAGTAGGCTCCTCCCCTGTATGCATTGCGTCATGTGACTTTGTCAGCAGGAGTCCCCTGCTGACAAAGTCACATGACGCAATGTGTACAGGAGAGGAGCCTACTCGTCAAACCTAGGACGGTCTTGTCTTCACACGCTGTCAGCCTGTCTAAGCCCACACTGCCTTAAGTGATGCATTTGTAAGTGCCATACTATTTTTATTTCTAATAAAAAGTTAAAACTGAGAGCATTAGATCCTTCTCCCTTTCTTTACCTGAGTGATACTGGGACCTGGAGGCTGGTTCACTGGAGGTTGGATCCCTGAAGAGGAGAGATATGCAGACTATCTGTATACCACTGATGCATGCATTACTCTTCATGACTATTTATGAGGTGAGCTGCTTAACCACTTAAGCCCCGGAAGATTTTACCCCCTTCCTGACCAGGGCCTATTTTGCGATTCGGCACGGCGTGACTTTAACGGACAATTGTGCGGTCATGCGACGCTGTACCCAAAGGAAATTGACGACCTTTTTTCCCCCACAAACAGAGCTTTCTTCTGGTGCTATTTGATCACCTGTGCGATTTTTTGATCATGCGCTATAAACAAAAAAAGAGCGACAAGTTTGCAAAAAATAATATTTTTCACATTTTTTTATATGAAATTCCCCCCCAAAAAAATGTAAAAATCAAAATTTTAGGCCAATTTGTTTTCTGCTACATAGGTTTGGTAAAAAAAAAAAAAAAAAATCGCAAAAAGCGTATTTTGATTGGTTTCCGCAAAAGTTATTGCGTTTACTAACTAAGGGAAAGATTTTTGTCATTTTTATTGTTTTTTTTTTTAACGAGTAATGGCGGCGATCTGCGATTTTTTTTGCAGGACTGCGACATTGCGGCGGACAGATCGGACCCTTGACTGACATTTTTGACACTTTTGGGGTTACCAGTGACATTACTACAGTGATCAGTGCTATACATATGCACGGTTACTGTAAAAATGACACTGGTAGTGAAGGGGTTAACTTTATTTGAGAGGGAGGGGTTATGTGTGTCCCTAGGGGCGTTTTTCTTACTGTGATTGGATGTGGCTAGTGGTGTAACAGCACAGATCAACGGTCCTACATAGCAGGACCGTATGATCTGTGCTGTTACACAGGGGAGAATGACAGGCGACTTTGTTTACATTAGCTGCCTGCCTTTCTCCCTCTGTAACCGACGATCGCGAGTTACCGGCGGACATTGGGTCCGCCGGTCACTCGCGCGGGGGTGGGGGGGGGTCTTTGAGCGAGCGGGAGCGCGCTTCCAGCGGCGCGCGCTCGCTCCCTAGACTCTCACAGGCTAGCGACGTGGACCTACGTCGCTTTGCCTGTGAGGTGCTGACTGCCGACGTAAATCGTCGTTAGGCAGTCGGCAAGTGGTTAAAGAGCACCAGTCACTTGGAGCACCTTAACGAGTGGAGTGAAGCAATATTTTATTGTTTGAGCACAGCACAGAATATTTGACTGTGGCATGGAGTGTCTGGGCCATCCGACAGGCTGACAAGAGTCGAGGGCTTAGCTCCTTTGGGGATGGAGACCGCTCATTTGACAAGGAGTGTGTCCACATCCTGGGTGGCTTTGTAGCATATGGTTCCCAATTTAATCGGTAGGGCAGCCTTGTGGTCCCCGATCAATACATTTATGGCTCATTATTGTGTAGAGCCAGCCTCTTCTGTTATTTTTGGTTTACAAATCCTGTAGGTTGACCGTGTTAATTAAACCCTTTTCTTTTGATCTGCAATTGCCCACCCGAGTGTGTATAGCTAGTTATTTCCCATACGTATACTGCCATGGAGTCTGTCAGGAAAACAGAAAATTTCCTATCAAATACTTACCTTAATTTTACTTTCCTGATGGACTGTATGGCAGCAGGAGTTTCCTCCCAGAGTCATGAGTAGGCTAGTTATGGCTCTGGCTCAGAGCAAAGATTTATGGGAGTGGGGTCCTATAGGGGAGGAGTGGAGGCAGGGTTAACCCATATGTATACTGGTATGGATTCCATCAGGAAAGGAAAATTATGGTAAGCATTTGATAGGAAAATTTCCGTTATCTGTGTTGCTCCAACAATCCCCAATTAAATGAAACCTGCACTACAGTGAATATTTCACTACTCATTTTTAGGCTGCCACCTGCAGCCTAGAAACCATTACTTATCCCCATTGACCTTATTCTACAGAATGTAAACATAGGGCCGAGATTGTGAAAAAAGTGGCATGGGGTCCCTCCCAGAATCCATATTTTAAGAGGGAGCCCCATGCAAAAAAAACAAGTAAAATAAACTAAACATAAGGTCCCCTTAAAAATCCACACCAAACCCTTACTAAACATGCAGCCTATCAGTCAGGACTTTTTAAAAACGGTGTGGGTTTTACTTTTTTTGTGGAATGAGTAAAGGGGTCAGGGTGCTCCGCATGGGGAATTCCCACCCCCCCCTCCCCAATTGAGGATATATGGCCTGGTATGGTTCAAGAAGGAGAGGGGTGCACACTTGCCTCCTTCCCTTTCCTGGCCAGCAAAGGCTGAATGTTTAGATAAGGTTCTGGTATAGATGTTTTTTGCAAGGGATTCCTTCCTAAAATGTATATAATATGGTATTTGAGGGGGACCCCCACAACAATTTTTTTTTGTGAGGTCATCCTTAACATTTATACCAGACTCATCGAAAATAGGAATCGTGTGGTATGTATTCCTATGCTGAAAGTAATGGCTAGCCAGATATTTAAAGCAGCCAAAGCAGTCATTTGCAAGCAATTTGAGCAGTGATTTTTTCTTTGCCAGTGTCAGTTTAACTACAGTCGGTGGTATCCATCATACGGATGTACTACTTCACAGGCTGGCTACAGGCATCCCCCAGGCACATTATTTAAAGGATTTTTTCAATTTTAATGTTGCCCTTAAATTGCTAAAATTGCGGTTTCCCACCAGCTAAAAATTTTTGTTTTCATTTTTGCTTTAATATATGTTCCCCAGGGCAGTGCCCACCCTCTCTTCTCTATTAGCCTAGAAAATTGCCATTACTGTTTTTAACCACGTCAATACTGGGCACTTTTACCCCCTTCCTGCCCAGGCAAATTTTCAGCTTTCAGTGCTGTCACACTTTGAATGACAATTGCGCAGTCATACAACACTGTACCCAAACTAAATTTTTATCATTTTGTACACACAAATAGAGCTTTATTTTGGTGGTATTTAATCACCTCTGGGTTTTTTATCTTTTGCTAAATAAATGAAAAAAAACAGAAAATTTTGAAAAACACGTTTTTCTTCATTTCGGTTATAAAGTTTTGCAAATAAATAATTGTTCTTCAAAAATGTAGCCCAAAATGTATTCTACATTTCTTTGTTGAAAATAACCCAAATCAGTGTTTATTATTTAGTCTGTAGGAAAGATACAGTGTATACCATAGTTTGTGGACTTTAAATTTAAAAATTGATCAGTCCTGATATACTGACAGCCTATTTAAATTCTTGATCCCCTAAAATGCCAGGACAGTGGAAATACCTTCCAAATGACCCCATTTTGAAAAGTAGACAGTCCAAGGTATTTAGTAAGAGGCATGGCTGGTTATTTGAATTTGTAATTTTGTGTCATAATTTTTTGGGAAAAAAAAAAGAAATCGGGGACACTGATTGGTGACGGTATGAAAAAAAAAAAAGACATTTTTTTTTCCCACAAAATTACAACTTCAAAAAAATCTGCCATGCCTCTTACATTTCTTTTTTTTTTTACACATTAAGATTATTTAAAGCAGTGTATTACATTGCCATAAGCAAGCATTTTACTGAATGAAACGGAATCACTCAGTCTGTTTTGTTGTAATTAGCTGTGATTGGTCAAAGCTAATCACATGGTACAGATGGGCTGTAATTGGCCCTGTCTGTATGTGATCAAATTGACCAATTACAGCCAGCTACAATTACACACAATGTATGGCATGCAAGGAAGCCGTGTACAAATGTCATGTGACCTGCTGTGATTCGTCACAACAGTCACATGGTACCGGTACTCTGATCAGTCATCAGCTGTGTCCCGTGGACACAGCCGGTGACAGATGGCATCTCTGCGCGGCCACCCGTTTGGCCCTTGGTCTATAGGCTGGAAGGGAAGTGGTTAACAACTGGCTCCCAATGGGGCTTGGATTTGGAACCCAAATTTTAGTTATGTTCTACAAACCTGCCTTAAACTGAACCCAGGTACATTTGGCTCATCCCTCAGCTATGGCTGCCTCTGTGTATATCTCATGGTAGGTTTATTTGAAAAGTGCCGATTTCAGGGCTAAAACAATAATCCTGCCTATCTAGAGAGTGACTGATCTGACACAAGCACGCAGGAAAATATACTTCTTAGACTTCACTGACTGCATGCTTGCTTAAGAATAGCGACTCACTGGTTAGGAAGCTAGAATTGATGTGACTATCTTGGAACTTACACCCAAGAAAAAACAAGACCGTAGAGGCAGATCTCATACAATTCTCTATTCATACTAGTTTGCTATAAGTCTTGATAGAGTTTTAGTTTTTTTTAGTCTTTGATCTTAAATTTTTTCAAGCATTTACCTATATCCCCATTTTCCATTGCCCTAATATCAGGTCGTAGTCTGCAGTCTGTCTTAGGAACGATGCTTTCCATGCCCTTTTCCAGCTCATTCAAGGCCATAGCAAAGAGAGTGAAGTTGTACATCTGAAAGCACAAACAGAAAAAAGAACAGATTTTACACAAGTAATTAATATACATCACGTCTTACTAATCAAGTAATATATTATCACACAACTATCAGAATGTTCTCACAGGCCTGGTTTCAGCTTGTATAAAAGCAATGTGAACATGAAGCTTTGACAAAGTATTGCAGAGCTTGCAGTAAGCTTTGTTGAAGCTTTTAAAAACACCAATCAACTCCAGTTTATAAATGTTAAACACAGATCCAAATGGGGGTCTTGATTGCCACTTTAAGCAAGCTGATAGCAAGCTTCAGCAAGCTTGAGTGCTGAAGCCTGCGAGCAACTTGTTTAAAGTGCAATCAGTACTTCTATTAGAATCTATGTTCAAGATTTACAAACTAGAACTGATTGGTACTTTAAACACTTCAACCACTTAGGAACCCGGAAGGTTTTTCCCCCTTAATGACCAGACCATTTTTTGCGATACAGCACTGTGTTACTTTAACTGACAATGGTGAAAAACCTTTCCTTCCACTTGACAATTATGTGCCACTTTGTGTTGGTCTATCACATAAAATCCCAATAAAATACATTACGTTTTTGGTTGTAACATGACAAAATGTGGAACATTGTAAGGAGTATGAATACGTTTTTAAGGCACTTTATATGATTGTAGTCTAGTCTTGGCTTCTCAGAAGAAGGGTTTTTTTTTTTAATTTAATGCCAAAAAAGTTGTTCTTTTTTTTTTTTCTTTAATCACAAAGATAGTGTTCTTTAGTAAGGTTAGTATGTACCATATAGATGCAGTTGAAACGTGAACTTTGACAACAAGTCCATTTAAAAGGTCAGTCTTCCCAAAAGGATGCTTTAGCTATATGTGGAGCTTGGGGAGCAGATTCTGCCTCTGTATTCGCAGTTGTGCAGACCAGTGTTAATATTGACATTGAATTTCAATATAGTTTAGTCGTAGTCTTTTGACTAAATGCCATTTGAGTTTTAGTTGTATTTTAGGCATTTAAATAGTTTTGGTTTAGGATGTTCATTAGTCGACTAAAATCTAATCGTTTTTGTTACTTTGTAATGCATTATTTAGGCATTTCTCTAGCATTGCCAAACTCATTATATACTCCTGGAGTAAAAAATATACCAACATGTTATTTATGGTATTAAGGTTTGAACATGCATTACAGACACAGATTTAGCTGTTGTGATATATAACCAGTGTTAATTTTGATATCAAATTTGGATTTAGTTTTAGTCATAGTCTTTTGACTAAAATGCCATTTTAGTTTTAGTCGTATTTTAGTCATCTGAATTGTTTAGGTCATATTTTAGTTGGCTAAAACAGTGTTAAATTTTGAAACGAAAATTTAACACTGGTGCAGACCCAGGAACAAAGAACTCACCAATAAAGACCCTCTTTAAGAAATTGCAATCTAGTTTAAATCTTCAACATCTATCACAAACTGATATATCAGTTTTGGGTCAGCTGACTATTTCATTATTTTACCCTATTTTTTTTTTTTTTTTTAGTTGAAATCTCTATAAAAATGTTCACAATTGCACATATTGTGATACTGTGCTGTAGTAACTTCCCACATGTATGTGTTATTTTGTGCTTTACATTTATAGAATGCAACAGGAAACATGAATGATCACCTGTGTAGAGTTGGGGGGTCGCGGTGCTATTCGCCACAGCAAAGTGCTCCCTGGAATAACTAGTACACTCTCGGAATCCGGTAGTGGCATTTCATCAGGCTCCTCTGTGCTTCCAGTCTAAAAAATGCAGATTGGAAGGAAGGGTTGCACCAATTAATGAAGACTGTGCTTATTCATTTACAGAGACATGAACAATAATGCTGTGTACACAAGGGCCAAATATCGGCTGAAATCAGCTGGTACAGTAAAAAATGGCCGACGTTCGGTCTATAGGAACAGCTGCCTGGAAAACCAGTATCCAATCAACGATGTCATCCAAGGGCTGCAAACACTGACCAATGTGTTCTGGCATGGGTCGGTGCCCCTATCAGAACACAATAACACAATAGGGGAGATGGTTGTACTAACATCGCTTGTGTTATTACAGCGATTGGTCAGGTTTTTTCCTTCGGCCCACTGGGTTGAATGAAAAAAAAAAAATTAGTGTGTACCAGGCTTAAAGTGGAAGTACAGCCTAATACTTCAATTTGTCCTGCAATCATTAATGTGAGCCAAGTACAGCCTTATGTCTCAAAATGAAAAAATCCCAGTTTTTCTACCTTTATTTTGCAGTATTCAGTGCCTGTCACATGACTTCAGTCACAGCCCATTGATTTTAATGGCACCTCTTCCCATCTATGCGACTTTGAAAAGATACCTGCACTACACTGATGCAACTTTTCAAGCGACTTTGATCCAGAGAGTTTAAAGTTGGATCAAAGTCGCACTCCAAATCACAATAGCGGAAACGTAGACTAAAGCTCAGTTTCCACTAGTGTGGTATGTCCACAGCCGCACTTGTCATGCGGCTGTGGACATACAGTTGCATGACAAGTCACAGCCCATTGATTTAAAGGCCCCCCGTTACCATCTATGCAACTTTGAAAATCAGCGACTTTGAAAAAGGTACCTGCACTACTTTGATGCAACTTTAATACAGAGAGTGTAAATTTGGATCAAAGCTGACCTTTAAAGACGCATCAAAAGTCGCATCAAAGTCACACTCTAGCCTAGTGGCTATGTTTCCACTATTTTGACTCCAAAGTTGTGCGATTTAGAGTGCGACTGAGTGCAGCTTTGATCCAACTTTACACTCTCTGGATCAAAGTCGCATCAGAGTAGTGGAGGCACCTTTTTAAATTCACTGATTTTCAAAGTCTCATAGATGGGAACGGGTGCCATTGAAATCAATGGGATGTGACTTCTCATGCAATTTTGTGTCCAAACTTGAATGACAAGTCGTACTGGTGGAAACGGAGCCTTAAACTCATTACTAATGAGCAATAGAAATCAATCTGTATCCTTCTAAACTTTCAAAAATGTTCCTTTGTACCTTATTTTTTTCATATATTGCGCCAGTCACGTGACATTTCTTCCCTAGCTTCCTCTGCTGTTCACAGAAGCTGGGCATGTGCCACACCATGCATACAGTGCCCATCAGTGCTGATCACAGTGCCATGCAGAAACAACCACATGGTTCTACACTGTACATTTTGCATTATAATCTATCGTACATGTTCTAACAGTGTGTGTGTGTTATGTGCTGCTGGAACCATGAAGAGTGGACATAACATATTTCCAAAGCCTGCCCTCTCTCTTTTAGGAGAAGCTGCTAGCCTAAACGAGGCTATGAAGACAGGAGATCATGTTCTGTGAAAGATAGGAGGGATGGGGGTGGAGCTGGGCAGGTCTAGGCATGCCTATCTAAGAAAGACTGACAACCTTTTCAGGAAGTGAAAGACAGCTTAGCAAATTCAGATAAATCGGTGAAAAACAGGTAGAAGCGGTTTTGTCTAGCTTAGATAACACTTTAAAAGCTACACAATCAGCTAGCCAAAAAATGAATAATATCAAGGATAAATATATTTAACATACTATCAATAGGGAAGATTTCATTTTTGACTAGAGTTACCGTTTAGGCATGCACTATTTAACAAATTCTGTACAAAGAAGAGATTTTAGTGGAATAAAACAGATACCACAATGACTCCAAAGAGGAGCAATGGGTAACCCTAAGTGCTTAGGAGATTAAATGTGTTTACATTCCCTTGCAGGCGGAGGTCTGGTACCCAAGGTAGGATGGCACTCACAGAGATGCAAAGAGCTAACATTTGGCATGGCACAACCTGCAACTGAGGATTCCAGTCCCATGAAAATTAGGGATACCAACATCTTATGGTTTGTTTTATTTACCTAACCCACAGAAATCTGATTAACATGATTATATAAGCAGTCTAAACTCAGTTTTTACATTATGTAAAACTTCAGAAATTTAGAATCCTAAAGAACAAACAGTTTAAAAAGAGAACTACAAACCGATTGCATAAGCTATCAACTAAACATGCTGTATGCATGGCTATTTCCTGTGTTTTCCTGATTTCTTTTCAGTGCATTAAAGTAAACCCTAACCTTGTACCTTCGGTTTTCAGCTGCATAAGAGCTAGGGGAGGAGAAACAGCAGCACCCTGATCTTCCCAGGTAAAGGCTGTGCAAGGGAAGGGGGGGGGGGAGAGGTGTGTCAGGACCAGTCTGATCATTGGAGGAGAACAGACAGAGTTCCCATCACAGCTATAAAACTGACCACACTGTGCTGTCATGCCTAATGTGGTCAGTTTTTGATAGGCAAGGAGAGGGACTGGCAGGAACACCAAGGATTTCACAAAAAGGAGGCAATACAGAGAACAGGATACTTTTTTCATACAAGTACATGGTACAGCAGGCACATATTTTAGGGATATAAAATGTTGGGTTTACATACTCTTTAATATCTGCAGTCTACAACAGCTTTAAAATTCTCTGCCCTTTTCATATAAGAACTATGAATAGAACTGGCCATTTCATTAATTCCAGCAGATGTACCTCCCAAATCATTCAGCTGAGATGTTACTGGAGCTCACAAAGGACAAGGAATGATATTAAACTTAAAATGATATGTGTACTAGTGAGTTTTGAACTGACTGAAGTTCTCTTTAAACATGTTCCAATGGTACTTTAAGTATATTAAAGAAAGAATACTATGCAGCCATTTTAATTTCACACACACACTTTATTGGGCACACCTATTCAATTGCTTGGTAGTACATTGCTAATCAGCCAATCACATGGCAGCAACTAAATACATTTAGACAACTAGACTTGGTGAAGATTTTCATGCACACCCATCTCTAGGGTTTAAAGAGAATAGTCCGAAAAACAGAAATGGCTACTTCCAGTAGGATAATGCACCATGTCACAAAGCTCAAATCATCTCACCACTGGTTCCTTGAACATGACAATGAGTTCAATGGCCTCCACAGTCACCAAATCCAATAGAACACCTTTGCGATGTGGTGGAACGGGAGATTTGCATCATGGATGTGCAGCTGCCAAATCTGCAGCAACTGCGTGATGCCATCATATCAATATGGACCGAAATTTACAACACCTTGTTGAACCTATGCCACAAAGCATTAAGGCAGTTCTGAAGGCAAAGGGGGTCCAACCTGGTTATAGTGTACCTAATAAAGTGGCCGATGTGTGTATATACTTAAGCTGGCCATACACTGGTCGAAACTCATTCAGTTCAGCAGGGACTGACTGAATTTTTGATCAGTGGTAATCCCTGCTTGACAGAAGGCGAACGCTTAATCGACTTCTGTTGAAAGGACATGTTGGAAAAATGTTATGGATAGTGCATTTTGACAGCTATGGGTGTCGCTCTCCGAATATAATGTCCTGGCCAAGGGGAATTCCTCCATCCACTTTGTTAGTTTTTTTCGTTTAGCCAAAATAACATTCTCCATCCACACATACGGTCTATAGCCAGCCTAAAGGCTCGTACACACTATAAGAAAATTTTCGTCCAAAGAATTTTTGTACGATTTTCGTATAGTGTATACACAACTTTCTACAGCTGATTCAGAATCCCAAATTTTTATCGTACGGGAAAAAAATGGATTTTTGTACTTACCGTAAAATCCTTTTCTCTGAAGTTCATCGACAGACGCAGCTCCATATCTTCTTAGAGCATTGGGTCATGCTCCTCCAAACAGGAAAAGGCACTAGGCAGGAAAACGCTTTAACACCCCTTTGGGGGCTGTCCCTGCAGGCATAACCCCACACACTCTGCTACAACAGTCAGTTTTGTTGCAAGCAGTGTTTAGAAGACAAAAAACCCCATTCACTCAGAAGCAGATTGGCGGGTGCTACGTCTGTAGATGAACTTCAGGGAAAAGGATTTTACAGTAAGTACAAAAATCCAGTTTTCTCTATCGCTCATCGAAAGACGCAGCTCTATACCTTCTTAGACCACTGGGATGTCCAAAAGCAGTATTTTCACGAGGGGTGGGAAGACAACGCAAAGAACTCCCCAAAGGCTAAACGTAGCCAACCAGGTAATATGGAGCACAACCAGGAACAACTGGAGCTCACCTAGAAAACACCCTCAAAGAAAACAAAACAGGATTCTCTTTAAACATAGTTACATAGTAGGTGAGGTTGAATAAAGACAATAGTCCATCCAGTTCAACCTGTGTAGGTGTGTGTGGCTGTAATCATCTCACATACCCATGAAAGTTCTGATCCTTGAGATGTACGTCTAATAGTCTTTTGAAAGCCACCATACTACCCGCAGAAACCACTTCTTGTGGTAGAGAATTCCACAGTCTTGTAGCCCTAACAGTAAAGAACCCCCCACGTTGCCTGAGGTTAAAACGCTTCTCCTCTAACCGCATTGTGTGCCCCCGAGTCATCATGCAATCCCTTCGACTGAACAGATTTTTTTCTAAGCTGAGATCCCCATTGAGATATTTAAAAATTGCTATCATGTCCCCCCTCAGGCGTCTCTTCTCCAGGGAGAATAAATCAAGCGATTGGAGACGCTCTTCATAATCAAGGTCCTCCAATCCCCTAATTAGTTTAGTTGCCCTTCTCTGTACTCTCTCCAGCTCCAACACATCTCTTCTGAGGACTGGCGACCAGAACTGGACAGAATACTCCAGATGCGGTCGGACCAGAGTTTTATAAAGTGGAAGGATTATAGTCTTATCTCTGGAAAACATCCCTTTCTTTATGCATGCTAGTATTCTGCTAGCCTTGGTAGCCGCTGCTTGACATTGCATGCTGTTGCCTAGTCTATTATCTACCAAGACTCCCAAATCCTTCTCCATTTTTGATTCCCCCAAGGGTTCCCCTCCTAACGTGTATTGTGCTTTTATGTTTCTAGTTCCCAAGTGCAAAACCTTACACTTCTCCATGTTAAACCTCATTTGCCAAGTCGTTGCCCACTGCGTTATTTTGTCCAGGTCATTCTGTAGGATATTTGCTTCTTGCTGTGCAGTTATTGCCCTGCCTAATTTTGTGTCATCAGCAAAAACTGATATCGAACTACTGATCCCATCCTCAATGCGGTTTATGAATAAATTGAACAAGGTTGGTCCTAGGACTGAGCCTTGGGGGACCCCGCTTACTACCTCAGACCAGTCTGAGTATGCGCTGTTTATTACCACCCTTTGGACACGCCCTTTTAGCCAGTTCCGTATCCAAGAGCAAACCCTGCTGTCGATACCTGCAGACCTTATTTTATAAATTAAGCGCTTGTGGGGAACTGTATCAAACGCCTTAGCGAAATCTAGGTAGACCACATCCACTGGTCTGCCCCTATCTAGCTCACAGCTCACCTCCTCGTAGAATGTTAGGAGATTGGTTTGACAAGAACGCCCATTTGTAAACCCGTGCTGATTACTGCGGATGATGCTGTTGTCCTTAGCAAACTCTACGATATAGTCCCTTATCATCCCCTCCAGAAGTTTACATACTACTGATGTCAGACTGACCGGCCTATAATTTCCCGGTATATGCCTCTGACCCTTTTTGAATATCGGAATCACGTTTGCTTTCCTCCAGTCCCCTGGTACATCTCCTGTCCTAATACTGTCCGCAAAGATCAGGAACAGTGGTCTGGATATAACCTTACTGAGTTCCTTGAGTACTCTCGGATGTACGCCATCCGGGCCTGGTGATTTGTTTGTGTTAAGTTTGTCCAGCCTTTCCCTGATTCCACCCTCTGTTAGCCATAGTGGCAAGTCCTGTGTATTAATACTAACCATACAGTCATGGTCAGTGTACCCCTCCTTTTCCTGTGTAAATACTGATGAGAAAAAAGCATTCAGCACAGTTGCTTTTTCAGTGTCCTCTGTAACCATCCTCCCATCATCGTTAATTATGTGTGCAATATGCTCTGCCCTAGTTTTTTTGCTGTTGATATACTTAAAAATTTAGCGATAGAGCGAGTACCACGTGATCTCCGGCCAGAGGATTGTATGCTGCGGGAGCAGCACACCACCGAGCCGTCCTGTTTTATTCTCTGCATGTTACTGTGTGATGTTTGTGAGTATAAATCCCCGTTGTACACCCAATAAATGTGATGTTTAAACGAACTTCACTATGAATAGTTTCTTTCTCTGAGGACATGGGGAATGAACCTTGATCTTCCAGCAACAGTCCTTTCCTGCTAAAGTGGAGACGCTGAGTGTAAAGTCTAATTGTTCATGCCTGCTTATATCTACTTAGTGGTAAGTAGACACCTGAAGGGGGAAACCCCATGTAAAGCACAGATCGAGCACTCAAGCACTTTATAAATATTGGGGAAGGACACACCACTCCGGAAGGATTTACTAATGGACTTTTATTTTAAGCACAATATATTTATTTAATCCTATATATTTGGTTATAAGAAATATATGATTTTATAATTTTGTAATTTTATGATAATTATGAGTATGTGATCGGTAGTAGATTTTATTACTTGTATTTATCTATATTTACACACTTTTAAGCAGCGCTGCATTCACATTTCTACAAGGAACATCGACGACCAACCTTACTAGGTCTGCGTAACAAAACTGGGGAGGCCAGTCTGGAGCCCCCAGAATGACCAGGATCCCTTCCACATCTACCCTGCGGAGAAGCCGTGGCAGGAGCTTCAGCGGCAGAAAGGCATAAAATCAGCCGATACTGACCCCAAGGAGCCACCAGTGTGTCTGTGGTGTCGGCTAGAGGATCTCGAGACCTGACTACGAACCTCTGCGCCTTCTTGTTGAGACAAGAAGCAAACCCCCCACCGGACACAAAACGATGAAACACCTCCGGATGTAGGGACCACGCTCCTTGATCTAACACCTGACGATTCAGGTAATCCGCTTGCCAGTTGTCTACACCTGGGATGTGCACAGCAGAGAGGGCTGGAACAAACTTTTCTGCCCAGGCCAAAATCTCGGCAGCCTTCCTGGCTGCCAAGACACTCTTGGTGCCCCCCTGGTGATTGATGTAAGCCACAGCTGTGGCGCTGTCTGATTGAATCCGAACCGGACAATCTTGCAGACGAGTCGTTCAGTGGCTCAGACAAAGCTTTATTGCTCTGAGCTCCAACACATTTATCGGCAGTTTTGACTCTTCTACTGTCCAGGTTCCCTGGGCACAAAACTTCCCCAGTACCCCGCCCCAGCCAGACAGGCTGGTGTCCATGGTCACCACCATCCAAAACAATGGGAGGAAGGACTTGCCCTGGCACAGTGCTGAGGAATGAAGCCACCATAACAGAGCAGATCTCATGTTGTGGCTCAACCGAATCAAAGCGTCCAAGGACTTTGGATCCTTGTTCCATTTGACAAGAATCTCTCTTTGCAAAGGTCCGGTATGGAACTGAGCAAACAGAACCGCCTCGAAGGTTGATACCATCAGACCCAAGGCCCCCACGCAAGTTTGCAGAGAGGACAGATTATTTTCCAACAACAACCAGATCGCCCCCCTGCAACTTCTGCAGCCTGTCCAGGGGAAGAATGATCCTCGCCAAAGCTGAATCCAGAGTCAGAACTAGATAATCCAGTCTCAAAGAAGGTACCAGGGCAGATTTCTTGAAATTGATGTTCCATCCAAACTTTTGTAGGGAGCCGACAGTGATAGGTCGCTCATCAGGGCCGAATGGGAGTCTGCTCTCAACAGGAGATTGTCCAGATTCCCTTGTACCAATATCCCCCCTTGGTGCAACAATGCCAACACCGGGGACAGTACTTTGGTAAACACCCTGGGAGCGGAGGCCAGACCAAAGGGTAATGCCACAAATTGATAATGCTCTTCTGCTATGGCAAAACAAAGAAGCCACTGGTGTCCAGCGTAGATAGGGATGTGTAGATATGCGTCCTTGATATCTATGGAGACCAAGAAGTCTCCCTGGTGTAGTGACGCCACCACTGTGCGAATGGATTTCATACAAAACTTCAGAACCCACGGTTCAGAGCTTTGAGATCCAGAATTGGATGCACTTTGCCCTCTTTCTGAGGCACAGTAAACAGGTTTGAAAAAAACCCTTGAAAGCGTTCCTGAGAGGGAACTGGCACAATCAACCCTTAGGATAGCAGATCTTGTACCGCCTCCCGTAGATCCCTTAACCGATCTGGAGATAGGCGCAGATTGGACGGGAAGAATCTGTCCGATGGGTGAGACCAGAATTCGATCTTGTACCCTGATCGGATGAGTTTGTGAACCCATTTGTCCTGAATCAAGGAAGTCCAAGGTTCCGGAAAGAAGCAAAGTCGTACCCCCACCCCAGAAATGGGTGAGGGCGCCCCTTCATGCAGACGAGGATTTGTCTGCAGATCCAGACTGGCCCATCTTTAATTTAACTGACCATGGCTTCTTGGAACTCCCAGAAGACCTGAACAACCTTGCAACCCGGAGGTACGAAAAAGCCGCTTATGAGCAGTAAAAGAAGGCCCCCGTCGCTGACATGGCGCCTTACCCTTATAAGATTGAGGAAGAAGAGTACTCTTCCCACCTGTAAGACCTCTGATCAACTCATCCAAAGAGGATCCAAACAACCTCTCCCCCAAAAAGGGAAGATCCATCAACGCCTTTTTTGGAAGCCTGGTCCGCAGGCCAGCTTTTTAACCACACCATGCGTATTAACGCAATCCCCTCTGCTGACACTCTGGCCATTAGGGGAGCCGCATCCAGGGACGCATCACACATGAACCCCAGCGCTTGGGCCATCTGGTCTATTAGTTCCAGCACTGCTGGGGGGGGGGGGGCTGGAGCTGCTTAGCTTCCAAGTTACTTATTAGTAACTTCAGGCATTCAGTAACCGTCTGTGACATCATAACATTCACAAATATTGGTTTCAAAATGGAACCCGCTAGCACATGTAGATGGTGGGACAGAGACTCCACCCGTCTATCCACAGGGTCCGCGAAGCGCGGGGATTCTTCCACCAGAACCACAGTAGCCTTATTCAGCCTGGAAACTGGATGGTACACCTTTGGTGGCACGGTCCACCAAGTGGAAACTGCATCTGCAAAGGGATAACTGCGTCTAAAGCGCTTAGGCACCACCATTAGCATGTGCTTGATGCGCCGCCATTGTCCATTGACAATATAGTCAAAAAGCTCCGGACAAGTGAACACCTTGCCCGATTTTTGCGATTTACGGGAGCCAAAAGACACCTGTGAACCCGACGCTGTAGATTCATCAGCCAATTTTAAAGTTTCCCACACTGAATCTATAATTGCTTCCACCAATGTGCGTTCCCGTGCAGCTGCTGACGAGGACAGGTCTCTTCACCATCAGAATGCGAAGACACCGACCCTGGAGGGTGGGGTGCGTCTTCGGCGGCAATGTCTGCCTCAGAATCTGAGGAAACTACTGGGGAAGGCGAAGGCAGAGGGCATTTGCGGCTAGCAACACTTTTACATACAAAATCTACCTTTGACACCAGGCTTTCAAGGACTGCTGTAAGCGCAGGCAGGGGCTGCGACCCAGAATGTTCCGCAGCCACTCCTAGGGGGTCTGTAGGTGAAATAGTACCCTTGGACTCCATTTTACACCAAAATAAAAATAATGCTATGTCGCTTTAAAAGTCGCTAAATCGCGATCCTACCGCTAACTGAGCGGTATACGTGGTCCCAAGCCAAAACAATCTGATAGCAGAGTGGGTGAGAAAACCTACAGGGGACCCCAGAAAAACGTTACCAGACTGTTCAAGAGACTGCCAGAACATTCTTTGAAAGTGAAAGTAAAAAGTTCCTTCACAGGAAATGACAAGCATAGCCTGTCACAGCTAGATTTTTAGTGTTGCATGCCGTCTGCCTGTCCAGCAATTGTGGACTATAAGAAAATGGCCACCCCATGCATTCCTATGGGGACTAACAAAAAAATGTCTGCCCATGTATCCCAATGGAAGAAAAGAAAACATGAATCTACAGCAAAGTGGCGGCCCCCACGGCGTGTCATGTGGTCTCCCAGATCCCCCGAGGGGGTCCCAAACAAGAGGCATCAGAGGGTCATTAGGAAGGAACCCTTCCAGGACAAGGCCCCTCCCCCCCGCAGAGAAAACGCCGCCACAACCGAAATATTTCCACCCTTCGGATGTAGGACCTGCTGTGAGTAGGGGAAAATGCTTGGAGGGTGTAGGCATAACATTCCAGAGGCCAGGGGAACCGAGGGTCCGACTATTTCAGGAAGGGGGCCCACATCCACTCCAAGACCGCCAGAGGATTGGGGGGACAGTATTACTCACCATACCATGGTACCAGGTGGGCGCCACTCTGCACAGACCACCTCCCACCCAGGATGGGGGTTCTGCCAGCCAGGGGGTACGCTGCGACTCAGGGCGTTCCAGGTCGATCACATCCACTTGCAGGCTCCTCCCCATCCAAAGGGGCTCTGTCTTGGGGAGGCCTAGTTCTGGACTATAACCTGCTCACGTTGGCCAGGCTGGGAGACCATAAGGATCTAGAATATCCAGTCCAAAACAACAACAACCGGGTGTTGCTTGTAGTTCTCTATGAACTCTAACTAGTGAAAAAAAAAAAGAAAAATCACAAAATAAAAACTTTCCATATAATAACTAAGACCGAAGTCCCAGCAGGGAACTAGGTCCTATTCCTAAACTAGGCAGAAACAAACTGACTGCTGTAGCAGAGTGTGTGGGGTTATGCCTGCAGGGACAGCCTCTTAAGCGTGGTAAAGCTTTTTTCTGCCTAGTGCCTATTTCTGATTGGAGGAGCATAACCCAATGGTCAAAGAAGATATGGAGCTGCGTCTGTCGATGAACAATAAAAAAAACTAACGATTTTCATTTAATGTGTACATTTTTCGTACGACCTTTGTATGAAAAAAATCAGAAAAGAAAGACTGCGCGTGATCAGAAACAATAAACAACAAAAAAATGCCTTTGTCGTAGGAGAATTTTCGTTCATCGGTTCCGATTTGCTGTGAAACGACGAGGGAAATCGGAAAATTGTTCCCCCGATTTTCTTATAGTGTATACCTCACTTTAGAATAGATGGCACATAAAGCAGAACATTTTTTTTTTTTTAGAAATAATAGAGGACTGCACAATTATCACAAGTCTGTTTATACTGTTTTATATATTTTTCTATGAGCCTTTGTATGTAGTACCATGAAAGTCCCCTCTGCCTCCCTAGCTAATCCAGTCAATTTTCTATATGATTAATTGGGTATTTTATATATGTCTATACAATTGTAGCACATATTAGTTGATTTCAATTATGGCAAGTCGATCAGCACACTAAAAATACCGATTGTGTAAACAATATTTGCTTCATAGTGGTTACCTTGCCCAAGTTTTTCTTTTCTTCACCATTTTTCTTGTCGTTTTTTTTATACGAGTCAAATGCAGCTGGATCAATACAATAGAGACACTCTGTCCACTTTCCATAGAGAGCGCACAGCTTCTTTTTACTGCATGAAGAATGTAAACCACAAGAGCTAAATATACATATCAGTCAGAAGCAAGGGCAAACAGTGGGGCATCTGTATACCAATCTGTATCTAAACACAATTTCTCCAAAAACACTCGCTCAACACATTTAGGCATTATACAGCAATTTATCACTCTCTTGATCCTATGCTGAGCTTTAATGATTGGCAGGAAACAGCAGGGCATTTTTCATCCTCAGTAAACAAAGCTTTACATCATAGTAGAAATAATAATGTAAATATGCACCAATGTTGTAAATGTGCACTATTGGAATATATTCATCATTAGGGTTTTCACATTATATACAGTATATCACATTTTATTTATTTTTTTTGTTTCTTCTTTTTAATACAGGAATGACACCCCACTATCTAGACTAGACTATCTAGAAGCCTAATGTTATCTATTTTCTTATTGGCTTCTGTGTGCACCAGACCAATTAAAGTGTAACTGGAGTCATACTATAGGGAAGTGATCTCCAAATTGTGGCTTTTTGCTTGCTGTTATTTGGCCCTTGGGGCACTGTTTCATTCACAAATACCAAAAATGAGGCATAATTCCCTCCCACTAACACCAATGAAGGGGCAGAATTTCCCAATGACACAGAAGATGGGGTACAATTCCTCCCAATGACACCAAAGATGGGGCACAATTACTTCCATTAACACCAAAGATGGGGCACAATTCCTCCCAACGACCCAGAAGATGGGACACAATTCCTCCCAATGACACAGAAGATGGGCCACAATTCCTTCCATTGACACAGAAGATGGGCCACAATTCCTCCCAAAGACAGAAGATGGGGCACAATTCCTCCCAATGACACAGAAGATGGGGCACAATTCCTCCCAATGACACAGAAGGTGGGGCACAATTCCTCCCAATGACACAGAAGGTGGGGCACAATTCCTCCCAATGACACAGAAGATGGGGCACAATTCCACCCCAATGACACAGAAGGTGGGGCACAATTCCCCCATTGACACAGATGATGGGGCACAATTCCCCCCAAAGATGGGGCACAATTTATCCCATTGACACCAAAGATGGGGCACAATTCCTCTCAATGACACCAACAGTTGGGCCTAATGTAGCGCTGTTTCCCCCACTGACACCAAAGATGAGGCATTCTTTATTCCCACTGACATCAGTACCTTTTCTACTCTAAATAACCACAGTCCGGCCCTCCTTAAGTCTGAAGAACAGTAAACTGGCCCCTTGTTTGGAAAGTTTGGAGACCCCTGCATTCAAATAGTTACATATTCTTAACACACTAAAAATGAGCTTTTAAACAAACCCTGATTGATCTCTGTACTCAGGCACTGTAGAGCAATACATCTTTAAAACGCACTGTTAGAGATTATGCCCCCCCCCCCCCATACACACAAGTCTTTAGGGCTCATTCATACTGCCTGCTCAGGAAAATGATACGTTTTCCTATCTAGGCTGGTGTCTGACCTGTACTGTACAGGCTTTGGGGGAAGGGGACTTGTGTTTTTATAAAGTTCTTTTTATTTTATTTTTTCTTAAAGTGGTTCTAAAGGCAGAAAGTTTTTTTTACCTTAATACATTCTCTGCAATAAGGTAAAAAAACTTTCTGCAGGCAGTTCCTCTCCCAGCCCCCCCCCCCCCCCTGTACTCACCTAAACCTGATCTAGCACTGTGCACTAAAGCACAGGCTCACCCAGCTCTCTTCTTCCTCATTGGCTCAGACACAGCAGCAGTAGCCACTGGCTCCCACTGATGTCAAACACAGCCAGTGAGGAGGGAGTGGAAGGCAAGGCCAAGCCTAGTTCTGTGTGTCTTATGAGCAAATGGCTTGCTATGGAGGCACTCGGGATGAGGGAATAACCAGGAACCTGAAAAAAAGGAAGATTGGGACTGCTCTGTGCAAAATCAATGCACAAAGCAGGTAAGTGTAACATGTTTGTTAACAAAAAACAAATAAAAATCTTTGCAATCATTTTAACTTTACTGAAACGTCACAAAGTGAGCTGTTGTGTGGTGCGGAAAAAAAAATGCAGACATGCCACAGATTTATTCACAGCAATACTCTGCATCTGTCTCAAAGAGTTTGAATAAGCCATTAGAGCTCTTGCTGTGAATGGCTGAGGATGAATGGCGCCTTGTTTCCTGCAGCTACAGAAGTTAGTTGGGGTTCGTTTTACTGCTCATTAAAAATATTTACATAGTTGACAGACCATAGTCTGGCAACAGGTTCAGATTAAGCTGTTGCCATCAATGCATGAAGGTGGAAGGACCTCTTTAGTGCCATTCTGGTCAAGTTATAGCACAAAAGAGTGAGCCTTCAGACAGCGACAAAGAGACCATCTGTTGACTGCAAGTGTTAAATGTGCAATACATATACAGTGCCTTGCGAAAGTATTCGCCCCCCTTGAACTTTTCGACCTTTTGCCACATTTCAGGCTTCAAACATAGATATAAAACTGTAATTTTTTGTGAAGAATCAACAAGTGGGACACAATCATGAAGTGGAACGAAATTTATTGGATATTTCAAACTTTTTTAACAAATAAAAAACTGAAAAATTGGGCGTGCAAAATTATTCAGCCCCCTTAAGTTAATACTTTGTAGCGCCACCTTTTGCTGTGATTACAGCTGTAAGTCGCTTAAGGTATGTCTCTATCAGTTTTGCACATCGAGAGACTGAAATTTTTGCCCATTCCTCCTTGCAAAACAGCTCGAGCTCAGTCAGGTTGGATGGAGAGCATTTGTGAACAGCAGTTTTCAGTTCTTTCCACAGATTCTCGATTGGATTCAGGTCTGGACTTTGACTTGGCCATTCTAACACCTGGATAGGTTTATTTGTGAACCATTCCATTATAGATTTTGCTTTACGTTTTGGATCATTGTCTTGTTGGAAGACAAATCTCCGTCCCAGTCTCAGGTCTTTTGCAGACTCCATCAGGTTTTCTTCCAGAATGGTCCTGTATTTGGCTCCATCCATCTTCCCATCAATTTTAACCATCTTCCCTGTCCCTGCTGAAGAAAAGCAGGCCCAAACCATGATGCTGCCACCACCATGTATGACAGTGGGGATGGTGTGTTCAGGGTGATGAGCTGTGTTGCTTTTACGCCAAACATAACGTTTTGCATTGTTGCCAAAAAGTTCGATTTTGGTTTCATCTGACCAGAGCACCTTCTTCCACATGTTTGGTGTGTCTCCCAGGTGGCTTGTGGCAAACTTTAAACAACACTTTTTATGGATATCTTTAAGAAATGGCTTTCTTCTTGCCACTCTTCCATAAAGGCCAGATTTGTGCAGTATACGACTGATTGTTGTCCTATGGACAGAGTCTCCCACCTCAGCTGTAGATCTCTGCAGTTCATCCAGAGTGATCATGGGCCTCTTGGCTGCATCTCTGATCAGTCTTCTCCTTGTATGAGCTGAAAGTTTAGAGGGACGGCCAGGTCTTCGTAGATTTGCAGTGGTCTGATACTCCTTCCATTTCAATATTATCGCTTGCACAGTGCTCCTTGGGATGTTTAAAGCTTGGGAAATCTTTTTGAATCCAAATCCGGCTTTAAACTTCTCCACAAAAGTATTTCGAACGTGCCTGGTGTGTTCCTTGTTCTTCATGATGTTCTCTGCGCTTTAAACGGACCTCAGACTATCACAGTGCAGGTTTGCTGCACTAAAAGTAAAGGGGCTGAATAATTTTGCACGCCCAATTTTTCAGTTTTTTATTTGTTAAAAAAGTTTGAAATATCCAATAAATTTCGTTCCACTTCATGATTGTGTCCCACTTGTTTTTGATTCTTCACAAAAAATTACAGTTTTATATATTTATGTTTAAAGCCTGAAATGTGGAAAAAGGTCAAAAAGTTCAAGGGGGCCGAATACTTTTGCAAGGCACTGTATGCGTAGTAAAAAAAGTAAAAAAAAAAAAAAATGTTACCTTTATATTTAGATTATATATTACTAAAAATAATATAGAGAATATAAAAATAATGCTAGACATTCCCTTAAACAGAATCTGTGAACATACCTTTTGTCTTGGATATATCCTTCCACTTTGTGCAATTCTTTCCCAAACAGACCACAAGGTTTAAAATTTAAAATGCACTTATCACCAGTTCTGCAAACAAATTGCTTAATTAATATCCATTCTTCTTTAGTATTGGAAGGCGGGGCGTGGTTAATGGTCCAAACTACTTACTTGTGATTAGTGATTTCCATATTACCATACTGTTCAATCCACAGTTTGCCAACAATGATATTATGTACACAGCAAGTTGGGTTTGTCCAGGTATAGGATTCATTGTGCCTACAAAAAGCAAACAGGACTACAGTATTTTTAGGATATGCGTCTGAAAGTAATCAGCAAACTTGAATTACTTCTATTGCTGTGTTAATGTATTAGGACCTTTATTTTGATGTATAGTTTATTACATATGCTGGTTCTTCTTTTTCCTCAATTGTACTGTACCAGATAATCCTTGGCCAAAATTCAGGGCTGAGCAGACTCGGAGGTATAGGATGTAGTAGAACTGAATTTGTGCTAGAAGGTGGTGGGGGATCTGAGGCTGCATTTCTACCTTGCCTGTTCTCTCACAGTAATCTCTTTTTTTTAACTTCTAAGGGGTCTATTTAGAAATGTTTTCACAGAGGATCCACACAACTTTCACCCAAGATTCACACATTTTTCTTATTGGCCTCAACTGATGAAAAAAAAAAATTGTGAATCTTGGATGACAGTTGTGGGAATCCTGTGTGAAAACATTTATACAGCGTTTTTCTCTTTTACTACTACTATACTCACCCTACTATTAATTAAATGTCTATTGCCATTAGCTTAGGGATCTAGTAGTAAAAAAGCCAATGAATAAAATAATTTCTGTCAAGACAGGAAATCTCTGTAATGGGGACAAAGACAACAAAACCTCCTTCTAGCAGAGAGGGGAAAGGGTTAGAACCTTCAACATTGTTTTCTCACTGTCTGTCTTCCTGTCACCTGCACCCCTCAAAAATTGCTTGTATGAGCATTGATACAGGATGTGACATAAAATCTCCCCAGTAGGGTTACAAAAAAAAAAAAAAACTAAAAAGAAACGTATACTCTTGGCCCCTCTTGGCTCACATGAAGTAGGCTGAATAAGGCTAGATGTCATTCAACCCAGGAGAATGGGTAAGTATTGTAATGAGAGTTACTTTTTTATCAAAAAACCCTGCAGGATTGATTTTTTGTTTTGTTTTTTGTTTTGTTATGATTGTATATGGTGTTAAACCTTACATAATTTATCAACACATTATCCCTGAAAATGTAAGAGAGCCTAGCGGAAAATTGTCAGCTAAACCGTGGCAGCACCCAATGACATGCAGGCAATATTTGCGTATTATGACCGCTGTATACAATAGCAAAGCAGGGGGATTTGTCCATCCATGCCCCATAGTGTAGATGGAGGAATCTGTCAATGTTTGTCCAGCCTAAAGGCTCTGTGTGTACTAGGTTTTAGAGTGTCTAACTGTCATTGTTCATTTTTAATTTATTTTATACCACAAAGAATAGAAAGCAAGTCGAGTCAAGTTTTGACTTTACTTTTTAAGAAGAACTCAAGCCAAGAACAAGATAAAAATGAACAACCCATTACTAGTAACAAAATAATGATACAGTTAAAGATAAAATACAAGCTTTTGTTGCAGTATTACTCTTCAATCCAAACAACTCCCCCACAGTACGTTTTTCTGATGTCCTCATTCTGATTGACAGCCTAATTTAACCTGGTTTCTCTGAGCACAGATTGTCCTGTACCTGCCCGGGCCTACGACTGGACATTGAAAGGAGAAGAAGCCCAGCGATAAACTCATCTTTCTATCACTGCCTTTTCCTCCTATCAGTATGCATCTTGCCAGCACATTAACTCATTTTGGCTTCTTGTACTGCTTCTTTCTCTCACTCATGCTCTGCTATCAAGGGGCTGCAAGAGGCGAATACAAGTCAACTTGAAGTACTTACTCTGCTCGCATTAAAAATATTAATTTATTTGTGTATTAATGATTACAGAACTGCATTAATTTGTCTTTAATATCTGCCTAGCACTTAGCTTTAAACAACGTACTTGAGAAGTTCCAATGTGATTATTCCTTTGGGTTCTGCTTCAACACTCTTCCCCCAGAACTTAAGTTTAGGATATATTGATCCATGAAAAACAAAGTCATTGCTAAGGCCTTCAGCATGGAAAGCGCTAATTGGTGGGTGGTGGCTGACTTGTTCAGATATTAGTCTAAAGCCAAGATCCTCACTAAAATACAAAAAACAGACAAATGATATCACAATGTAAAGGCAATCATTTAAGTGATTCAGATACATGGGCAGTACTAACCACCCCCCTTTTAGAATACTTAGTAGTTGATGAACTAAAGGCAAATAGGCTGTTCACTGCAATGAAACATAGCATTCCAAGTACACATAACCTCAGGGTATGTAAATAACGTCAATAATTATTATCTTGAATGTATTACCCTTTAAACAAAATTCTATCACTAGAAAAGCAGGCTGCTACAGAATATATTAGAATGCAATATTATTAAGCACATTGCAACCAGATATCACATGATATATTTCTATGCGACATTAAGATGTAAAAGCAGACACTGGACTAGTTACAGTGGGGAACAAAGACTTGACTCTCAGTGTTACTAGTGAAGTTAAACTGGTATTAGTCATGGTGTGAAAATATCTCTTACCGTACTAGCTCAAAGGTTTCCCCCAGGAGAGGATTAAAAGGTTTCCCTGTGCGTTCCCATTGTGATGCAACTGCTGAAACTGCAAAGGCAGCAACACACTGTAAGAAAGATGAAAAACATGAAAAGTAATGTATCACAGGCATGTGGTAAATCATTTGAAACTAATACTAGATCAGTGGTTCTCAACTAGGGTTCCTCCAGAGGTTGCTAGGGGTTCCTTAAGCAAATAGCAATTTCTGCCCCCTGACACCATTGATCTTTTTAGCCATCTGGAAGAAGGTAATTCTTCCCAATGTCCACAAATGTAAGGAGCATTCATCCCACTGACCATCACACTAATGTATCATGAGTTGTAAATATAGTAATTTTTAGCAGGGGTTCCCTGAGACCTGAAAATTATTTCAAGGGTTCCTCCACATTGAAAAGGTTGAGAAAGGCTGTACTAGATGATGCCTGATGTAAAAGAGGCATTTAGGCAAGGTAGTAAAAATTCTAATATTATACATGGAGCATGTCTGGAGTTATAGTAACATTTACTGTAAACAGATATATTCCTTTGCGCTCATTCATTTAGAGTTCATGTTCCAGGATAATTAGCTTTTCTAGCGCAAGGAAAACCAAAACAATGAAAAGTTTTAGGTGGTGGTAATGGTAAGCTGGGTGACAGTTTTCACTAAGTATATAAAAGCCTGAAATTCATACAAGCTCTGGCTTTTACATACTTGGCTTAAATTGGTTTTATAGTGGAAAAAATGCTTAGGTTAGAACTGAACAGAAATTTTTGGGGGGCAATGTTGAGCATGACAGTTGTCTGTTATCAGTTACAATATATGGTTTGTGAAGGAATTTACAGATATTAAATGTAGCAGGATTTCTAGGCATTGGGCCTGATATGGGTCTGCCATTGTTACCGGTAACACTTCCAACACATTTAAGTTGAAAACCCAAGTGTGCGAGCAGGACTGTAGTAACACTTGACTCTTGGCACTCTGTCTAGCTCAAAAGTCCTGCGAATAGCTCCCTCCAGCCCTTCACTGACTGAGGTAGCTCCTTGTAACTGCTTGTGCTGCTGCAACCCTTAACACTGTACACTTGACTCTTCAGGGCCCAACCGCTGGCACCCCCTGTACACTTTCAGGGTCCTCTCACTAGGCACCCCCTCTGACACTTCAGGGTCCTCTCACTAGGCACCCCCTTGATACTAGCTGGCTCCTGGATCCCTGGGACCTTCACCAGAGTGGTACCCTCTACACTAGGCAGACCCTCAGGGGCAATTCACAGTACTCACAAACTTGGAATGCTTTCCTGGAACTGAACCCCTCTATCTCCACTGGTCCTCGGCACACCGGATCGTCTCTGCAGCTCTCTCTGTACTCTCAGGCAACCACCCGAGACACCCGATCCTTCTGACAGGAGGAGAGACAGCCGTACTCTCCGACCTGGGACTCGGCTTCCCTCCAAAGACGTTGCGTCATGCATTCTCCTCAAACGTATACCCACTCCCAGAATCCTTTGCGGCAGAATCTGCCTTCTGGGGTAGATACAGGCCTGAATGTGCCTCTGATTGGGTTTCCTCCACTGCCCAATGAGAATCCTCTCATGGAGCCAGTGGGGAGACTCCCCTCTCAGCAGCCACACCTGGGAGACATGACAGCCCAGCTGAAAATCATAGCCCTGCTGTTAGGCAGCCAAAGCCCACTATACTTTTGCCTAGCACCTACCTTGTAGGGTGCTACATAAACTACAAACAAGGGAGGGGGGAAATATTGTAGACATCCTTTCGAATTCTGCCAGGCCTCTGTACTGTAATGGTCGCTGCTTGTCCCCAATAAATGTACCGTTCTCTCAATCGGTCAGAAACCAGCACTACGACTCTGAGGGTCCATATTGGACTCTTCTTCCTCCGTGTTCTTCCTCCCTGGTCACTGCGTCTGTCAAACAGACAAACGTCTTTAAATTTTGTAGTGCAGCAGGCAGAGCCTGATGGGAAATTGAGAGACTTGTGCATCAGGTCTACCTTGCTGTTAAATGACAGCGTACAGCAGTGGGGAGATCCATTACCGATATTTAGTCCAACCTGATGAGGAGCTAATCTTTCAGCTCAGGCTCTGCCCACCAAATAGGAGCAGAGGTCCAGGGGGCTAGTTCTGGATCAGGTCTGCCACCTCTGTTTTATTGATTTTCCCCCCAAGGGGTTTTATTTGTACACTCTGCACTGCAATGAGGAGATACCATAGTTCTATTAAACAAGATAAAATGTCAACTTTTTTCATACTTCACCATCCTTGTAAAATAAACACAACACTATGAAAGGAAATCAGTGTTATGAGCAATATGAAGGCTGCTATTGCTAACATTCCTCTGAAAATATCAGCTGCCTGACTATCTCTGGCTTCTCGGTAAGTATTAGTTACAGGAGATCAGCAATAAATCCAGAAAACTAGCATTTTTAGAAGATCAGATGTGGCAGTTCATACATTTCTCCCAGTTTTCTTGTCTTTAAATTAACCATTTCTAATACACACAAGAGCTCCAGAATGTAAATGAAAAGGACAAGCCACATTTAGCAAATGCTTGCCAACTGTGCCATATGCCATTTTATACCACAATACATAGAAAAAAGTAAATTAATCAATTTTATACGTCCCAGTCTCTTTTTTAAATATAGATAAAAATGTTAAAACCATAATTCATGTTTGTATCCCCAATAATATTCAAATATTACCAAAAACAGATTATTCAGAAATCACCTGCATTCGTTCCATAGGGTCAGAGCAGCGGTTTGCTTTATGAATGAGGTATGTGTGCTCCATGTATTCTGAGAGGCGCTGTAGAAAACTCAGTGGCTCATTGAATATAACAGGCATTGTGATTTTTGATAATTCCTGTTTGGTGAAGAAAAGAACCATGAAAGCATGAAAGAACAAATAAAGATACTATTAAAGTCATTACGTGTGTGTAATTTGTTAGAAGTTGTATTTTATAATAGGAGAGAATATGTTTTAGGTTTTAACAGTATGTCTAAAAAAAAGGACTATAATAGGACAAATAAAAAAAAAACATGAAATGTTAAATTACTGTTTTTTACATTTTTGCCAACATACATTATTTTTAGCTATGTATGAATAAACGTTTTATCAACTGTCAGAACTGCAGAACTGTCAGAACACATTTAAAGAAACCAACAAACCGCTGAGACCACTAATCGAGTTGCAAAAACTGTTTATTGCAAAACTAGCCATAGTTAGAAAATGGAAGAATGACTTTTCACTTTCAGATTGCTAAAATACCTATTGTTGGTACAGGAAAAGCACAGACAATACCATAGAACATTTAGGGAGCAAAGGAATAAATGCAACATACTTTAGCTTTTGTGATGCCCTTAATTTTGGTATAACAATTAGTTATAACCCAACTCCAGGCTATTGTTAAATTTACCACTAGGGTCAATTATCTAGAGCAGGGGGTCTCCAAACATTCTAGACAAAAGGCCAGGTTACTGTCCTTAAGACCTTAGGAGGGCCGGACTTTGGTAAGTGGAAGAAAATGCCCTGAAGTCAGTGGGAGTAAACAATGCCTCAGGTTTGATCGTCGCTGGGAGTAAATAAATTACATAGTGACTTTGAATTGTTGGGAGAAATAGTGCCAGTTGTAGGCATCAGTGGGAGAAATAGAACCCCATCCCCAGTGCTAGTAGGAGGAATAGTGCCCCATCATTGGTGTCAGTTGGAGGAATAATGCCCCATCATTGGTGTCAGTGTGAAGAATAGTGCCCTATCATTGGTGTCGGTGAAAGGAATAGTGCCCCATCATTGATGTCGATGGAAGGAATAGTGTCCCACTGTTGATGTCAGTGCAGGGATAGTGCCCCAAGGGCCGGATAAAGGCGAGCAAAGGGCTGCAGTTTGGAGACCACTGGTCTAGAGGGAAAAGGAATAGGTACAAATACTTACCTTATTCTTCACACTTCTGTTCCCTTGTTAGGGAAAGTGTTAGTTAACAATGATGTTAGCCAAAAAAATGTCAGGCTCTCATGCAATTGCTTCTGTAATCCAGTCTGATTTCAGGAAAAAGAATGGTCTTATTATCACATTATCATTGCTGACACAGTGATAGGATTTCTATCCTTTATTAGTAAGACATGTTTCTCTATTTGGCTGGTATGTGCCCACAGCAACTCACAAACTGTATCTCTGACACTTCCACAGAGTGCTGATGAGATCTCATTGTCACAGTTCTTGGGTTTATTCCTGTCTATCACATAGGGTAACCATATCCCCACTGTCCATCATATGAAATAAAATCAAGCAGTGATATTTCCTTGAAATTGGTGCCGCGGGTGTTTAGAATTGAAAACGGAAGTGGAGCATTTGCTGGAATTTTTGAGAGATACGAGGAAGTTTGCCTAACTCTCTAGCATCTACTAAAAACTGATATATACTGATGGTTTACAGTGTATAAAACAAATACATTTTCAGCGTTGCTAGTATTTATAATAGTGGTGCATTTGAATTGACTTTTTCATGAATATGTGCCACCAGCGATCATGCCCGAATATTCTTCAAAAAGATTCTTCCAGGGACATTGCAGACATGTCTTGATCTAAACTAGAAGATTAGTCTGATCTGTGGCTGTCTTAGTAAGTGTGCACTAAATAAATGATGTGCTCAAAATAAAAACTAAAACCTTTTTTCTGAAGGTAGGAAAATTATATTTACATTTTTCTGCCCCTGGTGTCAATGACCAGACACATTCATTCTACCTTCAAAATGAGACACCATTGGCACGTATTAGGTGAACTGTGTAGGCAAAGATATAGTATTAAAGGCAGTGTGATATGCCTGGTTACAGTGTTGTATTGTTACGTCTTATTCCTAAACTGTACATTCACTTTGAACCACAAGGGCTAAAACACAAGGCATACCCAATCTCCATGGCTTTTGCCCTGTGGTGCTCTCTGAAAGAATTTCATAAGCAGAGTAGGTCACGTTATGAATGCAGCCTCACAACATGGGCAAGAACTGCAGGTTTATTGTGACTCAATACATTCTTCTGCCCAGGTGTCTGAGACTTTTAATCGACTAGACTGAATCCATCACTTTGCACTGGACATACAGAATCTGTGTCAGAAACATATTGCAGCACAAATAACTTTTGCACTTAACAGAGGCAAATTCTGATACCAGCTTTATTGATGACATGCTGCACAACTAGTTATAGTGATTACAGGTTTGGCAGACAGTGAATAATTTAAATGGCTGCTTTATCCTCAAGGACAGCTACCTCTCATTCTTGTTCATGGTTCTTAAACACTTAGAACAACCTCTAAATAGCAGTAGAATCCACCTGTCAAAACCTCTGCATCCTGACTGAGACTTTTACAGAACCGCAGGTAAATGGCTTTGTGTACAGCTACATGCAAACAGTGGTGGCTGCTGTCAGCCTGTCATTCGTTTATATAGGCTGAGTGGTTATTCCCATGTTCTAGTCATTCCAGCTGAAGGAATCTTGCTGCTGGTATTCAGTGGCCAAATCTAAATGGCTGTGTGAAAGAGAGAGGCCTAATAGTGCAGCCAGTCACAATATCCCCAATCACCATCACACCAGTCAATGTTTGCCAGACCAGCGCAAAACAATATTCCTGATTGTTGCCACACCAGACTAGCAACAATTTTTTCTGATGACCCCCCACACCAGTCCCAGAGTCACAAGACTAGTGTATGCCAGCAACAGTGTTCCATGTCACTGCTAAACCAGCTACAGTGTCGCCAGACCAGTGTATGCCAAGAACAGTGTTTCTGATCTCTGCTACCGAAGTAGCAGTGTCATCAGACCAGTGTAAGTCAGCAACTGTGTTCCTGATTGGTGCTACACAAGTGCTAGTGTCACCAGACTAGTGTAAGCCAGCAACCATGTTCCTGATACCTGTTTCACCAATGCCAGTACCACCAGACCAGTGTAAGCCAGGAACCATATCCCTGATCGCTTCTACACCATTCCCACTGTCCCCAGACCAACCTAAGCCAACAACATTGTTCCTGATTGTTGCCACAGCAGTCTCAGTGCTGCCAGACCAGTGTAAGTCATCAACAGTGTTCCTGATTGCTGCCAGACCAGTAAAAATGTCGCCAAGCTAGAGCAGTCAGCAACAAGATTCCTGATCATTAGCCATACCAATGCCAGTGTCACCAGAGCCAGTGCAGCCATTAGCAGTGTCCCCGATTGCCACCACATCAGTGTTCCTGGTCGCCATCACACCAGTGGAGTATTCCCTCTGCCTGTATTGACCCCCACCTGTTTATTGACTATGCTTCTCTCTGCTGTCTAAACCAATCTTTGCCTGTTTGCTTACCATGCCTCTGGCTGCCACCTGTACATTTGCATGTCCCACTGACTATGTTGCGGCGAGACACCAGTCCCAGCAATCCCTGCACTCCTAGAACCAGGGGGGGCTCTTCTGTTCTTCCTTTCTTCAGCCTCCTGTACTTCCTTTCTTCAGCCTCCTGTACTTCCTGACCAGCAAACATGGCATTCCTGGGGGCAGCCATGTACCAGAAGGCTTGGCTTGCTTGGCTTATAGAAACAAAGGTTGCTACAGGTAATGCTACACAAAGTTATATTCCACTCATACAGAGACGACTATTACAGTACACTGTTTTTGATACAATTGGTTAATATTTGTGATACACAAGATGCAATGTCCCATACACGATCGGTGAAATCGCTGAAAAGGTTTGACACCTGGGGAATCCCCATACTCGGAAGGAGTAACAGAATGTGTTTTCGGGGGAAGTATGCCCATGCTGTGTGAAAAATATCTTAATAAATTGACAACTTTGTGTAAAAAACGAATTTCCATTTTCTTTCCACATTTTCCAAAAATGTGTGGCAACAAAATGAAGTCTTCAAAAGACTCATTATGCCACTGGTCTGGCGTCACTGTGAGTGGTGTGGTGGTGATCGGAGACATTGTGACTGGCTGCTTTATTAGGCCTCATTCATGGCCATTTAGATGCAGCCAGCAAATTTAACCAGAATTTCACCTAAAAAAAACATTCTGCTACTCCTTCCGAGTATACAACACGTGTGTGGCTTTCTCAGTGTTTGACTGATTATGTACCAGACATTGTATCTTGTGTATCCAAAAAATCAACCAACTGCATCAAAAACGGTGTACTGTGAGGCCAGGTTCAGACAATTGCAGGTACGGGAGTGTGTTTAAATTGCATGTGTTCCCTCATATATAGACACCAGCAGTAACGTGCTGCTCTTTAGCAAATGCGCAGGAGTCCGTTAATTTTTAATGGCACCTCCATACATCCAAAAATGCGGCACGTTTAAACAAGGGTCAGGGACTTTTTCCCTGTGGAAAATGCAGGTACAGCATCACAGTCAAATTAATAGGCTGCTGTCTTATTACCTGACAACTTAGTAACAAAAAATACATTTTAATTTTCTTTTCCAGTTTCAAAAAATCTGTGGCAAAAAATTACATTTTCAAAAGATTCATTATGTCATTCAGAAAATAACTTTGGCTCCTTTCACACAAACGATCTGATCCGCCTGTCAGTTTTTTAGCCGGATCTGATCGGATCCTCCATACATCCCTATAGGGCAGCGGATGTCAGCGGAGACATGTCCGCTGCCATCTACATCCGATCCTGTCCGTGAAATCCAGACGGATGGAAACCCTATTTTCCATCCGTCCAGGGGATGGGATCGGATGAGAGCAGACAGGCGGTCCGCTCTCATCCGATTCCCCATAGAGAGCAGCGGGGCTCTGACACCTCCCTCTCCGCACACAGAGCAGAGACGGAGCTGTCATCTGCCGGCTCTGCGGGGATCAGCGGATTGATCCCCGATTAGCAGAGAATGGACCGCAGCGGACCGTGTGAAAGAAGCCTTTGGGTGTTTACTTTTCAAAATGTGGTAATTTGGTGGGAGTTCTCCTGTCCTGGCACTTCAGGGACTCAAGAAATTTGATCGCTATTCAGGAAATGAAATGTGGAATTTATGCTCCTTGAATGCTCAAAGCTGGGCAATGGATTTTGGATCCCTCTATGCGTCTTGGCTGTTGAAAAGTCTCACACAACCCATACTCGGAAGGAGTAGCAGCATGTGTTTTAAGATTTAATTGTATGTGTGCCTTTGCTTTGTGTAAGAAAAAAAACGTATTAAAAAGACAACTATGTAAAAAGAAAAATAAATTATAAAGAATACATTTTTCATAATCCAAAAAAAAAAAAAAAATTACAACTTCAGAATACTACCCATTTTTGTTACTAATTACCTTGGACAATCTACTTTCCAAAAAGGGGTCATTTTGGTGGGTAATTGCACTATCCTGGCATCCTGACCTCATGAAATGAGATAGTAAATCAGCACATCAGGACTGATACCATAATTTTGTAGATTCTAACTTTTGCAGACTAAACAATATACACCTATTTGTTTTTTTTTTTCATTAGGAAAATGTAACAGAATACACTCTGGCCCAAATTTATGAAGAAAGATTATTTATAGAAGTTTCATAACTAAAAACTAACTTTTTCAATATTGTCAGTCTTTTTTTTTTCTTTATATAGCAAAAAATAAAACAGTGATGATTAAATATCACCAAAAGAAAACTTTTGGTCTCAAAAGAATGATGTAAAATTTCTGTGGGTACAGTGTTGCATGCATGACTAAGTACCAAAGTGTGACAGAGCTGAAAACTGAAAAATGGCCTGGGCAGGAAGGATTTTTAAAAAACTGGTTAACGATCTCCAAGAAACTGATTTTATGGTGGGTACTAAAATACTATTTTTTTTTTCTCATTTATTAAAGAACACGAAATTCACCTGATCTACCCATGTCTAGGATGTGGCTTGAGCCGATGGGTAACATAATACGCTTCGAAAAATATATCTACCAGCACAGAAGCTCCCCATCTAAATTTGAAAAGATCTGGGGCAGATGGTTGGATTTTCCGGGCCTGGTTCCAATGGAAATGGTACTCGAGAGATTGATCCACTGAGTCAGACGCTTACTGGATATACATGCACTTTGATAACATGGTCACACTTATCTAGACGACTTTTACTATTGGAGAGGGAAATAGTTGGGACACATTGATCTGCATTTTGTTTTATATGTTTGCTACTTTTGTATGTATAATGATTGTTCAACGGTGCCGTTCATGCTGATGTGAATTCGCTACTTTTTTTGTAATTTGGAAGTGACATCTCAAACAAAAAATTCAACTTGATTTACAAAAAAAAAAAAAAGAGGGACACAAAATTCAGAGGCAGCAGGGATGTCCAAAAGCAGTACAACTAAGGGGTGGGAATACTCCAACAATAACTAAACAGAAATGCTTGTATCTCAAAGAGCTGCCTGAAGGACCTTACACCCAAAGCTGGCATCAGATGAGGCATAAACACCCACTTGGTAAAACTTAAACAAATGACTAATAAAAACAGGTAAACTTTTCTCACCATTGAAAAACAGAACTGTACTCGGAGTGGGTGGAGCTATACTAAGCTAGCAACAGTTTTTTTTTTTTTGGTTTGCCAGTGTCCAAATCATCCTTTAGGTGGCAGTAAAATCCAATTATCTCTAAATCCTGTTTCCCTTAAAGCCTGAGTGCAGCCAAAATATAAAAAAAAGAAAAATTAGCACAAGGGACATACTGCAACTTAACAACAGTAGATTGTGTCCCTTGTGCAGATGAATCTTCTTTTAGTTGAAATCCTGCTATACTCATTTCACCCACTCCTGCCACTGTAATCTTCTGGTGCAGTGGGGGTTAATAGAACTAAGGGGCTGTCACAGACTCTGATCAAAAGAGCCTGACTATGCAGAGCCTTTCTGCCCAGAAATTCCATTCTTAGAAGCCGTACCACAGCTTCTATAAATGAAACATGTTCTATAAATGGAGGGGGCAGAACTTTCAATAATCCACCCATCCTCTTCTTAGATCCGGTTTCATTCATAGAAAGCTGTAGTACAGTTTCTATGAATGAAGTAGCTGGGTGGAAAGGGTAGGCATAGTTAGACTCTCCTGATGACAGTTGTATTAACCCCTGTTGCAGCAGAAGAAGAAGATTCCAGCAACGAGGTTGGGGGGGGGGGGGGCATAGACTGCATAACATCTATTTAGATGGAGGCGTGCACCTTCTGTGTCCTAATAGACACAATAGCAGGAACAGGATTACATGCATATAAATAATTACTGCTATCTCATCACTACAGTGCCTGCATACACATTAGCTTTATAGCCACTAATACACAAAATTAAGGGGCAAGAGAGGGAGGGAAAGAGGAAGAGAGGGAGGGAGATGGTCCCGAGCTCTGCACCCTCAGCGACCCATGGCTCTGCACCCTCAGCGACCCACGGCCCCGAGCTCTGCACCCTCAGCGACCCACGGCCCCGAGCTCTGCACCCTCAGCGACCCACGGCCCCGAGCTCTGCACCCTCAGCGACCCACGGCCCCGAGCTCTGCACCCTCAGCGACCCACGGTCCCGAGCTCTGCACCCTCAGCGACCCACGGTCCCGAGCTCTGCACCCTCAGCGACCCACGGTCCCGAGCTCTGAACCCTCAGCGACCCACGGTCCCGAGCTCTGAACCCTCAGCGACCCACGGTCCCGAGCTCTGCACCCTCAGCGACCCACGGTCCCGAGCTCTGCACCCTCAGCGACCCACGGTCCCGAGTTCTGCACCCTCGGCGACCCACGGTCCCGAGCTCTGCACCCTCGGCGACGCACGGTCCCGAGCTCTGCACCTTCAGCGACGCACGGTCCCGAGCTCTGCACCCTCAGCGACCCACGGTCCTGAGCTCTGAACCCTCAGCGACCCACGGTCCCGAGCTCTGAACCCTCAGCGACCCACGGTCCCGAGCTCTGCACCCTCAGCGACCCACGGTCCCGAGCTCTGCACCCTCAGCGACCCACGGTCCCGAGCTCTGCACCCTCGGCGACCCACGGTCCCGAGTTCTGCACCCTCGGCGACCCACGGTCCCGAGCTCTGCACCCTCGGCGACGCACGGTCCCGAGCTCTGCACCTTCAGCGACGCACGGTCCCGAGCTCTGCACCCTCAGCGACGCACGGCCCCGAGCTCTGCACCCTCAGCGACGCACGGCCCCGAGCTCTGCACTCTCAGCGACGCACGGCCCCGAGCTCTGCACTCTCAGCGACGCACGGCCCCGAGCTCTGCACTCTCAGCGACGCACGGCCCCGAGCTCTGCACTCTCAGCGACGCACGGCCCCGAGCTCTGCACTCTCAGCGACGCACGGCCCGAGCTCTGCACTCTCAGCGACGCACGGCCCCGAGCTCTGCACTCTCAGCGACGCACGGCCCCGAGCTCTGCACTCTCAGCGACGCACGGTCCCGAGCTCTGCACTCTCAGCGACGCCACTTTTTCCTGAGCTCTGCACTCTGTACGCAGTACACGCCTAAACCTTGCACTCTGTACACAGCCCATTCCTGAACTCTGCACTCTGTATGCTGTGTACTCCTGAGTAGTCCTATGTAACTGAGTAGATACATAGTCTTACAAACGCAACTGGCCCTTTGAGGGCAACCCTAATTCTGATGCGGCCTGTGATAAAAATGAGTTTGACACCCTTGGCCTTGACAATCCAACCAGAAGTGGAAGTGGGTACCTGTCAAAGCCAGATATCCGCTTGCCCACCCCCAAAAAAGTTCCATAAGTAGAAGAGGAGGAGGGGGGCATAAAGTGGAAATTCCTCTTTAGGGTGCAGCTCACATGAAGTGCACTTGCAAAAAAGGATGTCAGCTTAAAATAAAAACAAATGCAGCCACCACATCTAGGGACTGTACGATGCAATATATTACATTTTTGTTCATGGGTTTAATTATTAAACATTATTACAAACTGGCTCATAGAATATTTCATGAAAAACAAAAATTTACTTTTTTACACAACATTGTAAACTCAAAATGTAACCAGAAAAATAACATAAGCAGTTTCAAATGAATATATAGGTAAATGCTCACCATTCCAATGCATTTTCTTAAAATACTCCAAATGCTAAAATCGTTTCTGGAAAACATTGGGGATGGTAAACTTGTTCTGGGAAAAAGCAAAAGATGAAAAAAGTTAGATAAAATCTTATGGGCCTGCTCAAAAAATCAATGTGCATTGCTTCCTATTGACATGCAACAACACATTTTTATATGCGTTGCCACACATTTATGCACAATAAATTGCTATGCATTTTGCAAGTTATTTCCTCATACATCAAATCCTTTTGCTGTTTGTGGGTTAAGAGAAGAAGCAGGAGAGACAGACAAAAACATTTTTGTTTTAGACAGCCATTAGGAGGTCTATGGTAACAGCCCCAATCATTGTGACTGCACTAGCTATACTAACAAGGAGGAGGCAGATGAGGAGATTGGGGTAAGCCAAACTGCATCTATATCACATAACGTGAAAGTGAAGGGCAGTTTTGGACCTTAAACCAGGACTTACGTCACTAATCTATTTCTATAAACCCTGTCATTGACATGGAGACACCTCACTAGCCAGCTTTTCACTACACAATCTCTACTTCCCCACTAAGATGGCTGCCATATCGGTCCTTGTAAGGGACAAAATAATATAAAGATTTTTTTTTTTTTCAAAAGACTTTCATTGATCTCAATTTACGTGCAATGCGTTAAAATACATACAGTGGGTATAATTAAATAATCACATTTTGTTCCTTTGCAGCCCAAAATGAAGACACAGATTTTGTTTTATTCAGCTGTGTTTATTTAGTGCAACTTTTAGATATAACTTATCAAAAAAAATCAAAAACAGGATTACCCCCTCCTAAAAATGACTTGTAAACTCAATCAGGTGTAGCTAAATCACCTTCTCAATGGTACACAAAGCCATTTGACTTTCAACTGTGATCAGTTGTGGTCATTTTGATTAGCTCAGCATGAAAAGAGCTTTCCAGGAGCATTTCAGCTGTCAAGGCACTGTCAAAAGATCTCTGGGATTAAGTTGTGGACAGTGTTAATTTGGTCAACTAAATTAATACTATTTTAGAAGACTAAAATATGACTAAAACTAAAAGAATTGAGAGGACTAAAATATGACTAAAATTAAAATGGCATTTTAGTCAAAAGAACTAAAATGGTATTTTGAAAATGGAAAAATATATGGCGCTCAACAGATAAATCACAATATATAAACCACAATAGTGCTAATAACACGTGCATCAAAAATAAAGTGCAAATTATATCAAATTGTAAATCAAGTCTATACTGCTCCAAACATCAAGGTGTTAAACCAAAAATAGCAGCAGCTGATGGAAAAATCACAGACTTGATAGGAGTCTATTTCTAAAAGCCTCCACCTCCACACATTCACCCAGTGCTAGTATATGTACTGCTTACCAGAAGTACAGGACCCCTTAATTATAGGGGGTCATAAGCGCATATTTTATTCCTCACTTAATCCGACCAGACACTTCACCAATGTAGCGTGGTACTTGTATATGAACCAGGCACTCTCTCACCATCGAGAGTGTATAGCCAGACCAAGGGTTCGGAACGCGAGACCGTAACTTCCGGTTTGGTGGAACGCAGGCGGGCAGCGGCGTTCTCACTCTCTGGAACCGAGATATCTGTATTCAAGGCTTTTAAACTTCTGGATTGTAGGAAGTGTGATTTTAAGCAATAAATGGTCTTTTATCATGAATTACTGCACCATGAGAGCCTTCTTGTTTTTTCTACTTATGGCTTGGTCGTGAATTAACCCTTGGTCTGGCTATACACTCTCGATGGCGAGAGAGTGCCTGGTTCATATACAAGTACCACGCTACATTTGTGAAGTGTCTGGTCGGATTAAGTGAGGAATAAAACCTGCGCTTATGACCCCCTATAATTAAGGGGTCCTGTACTTCTGGTAAGCAGTGCATATACTAGCACTGGGTGAACTTGTGGAGGTGGAGGCATTGAGGAATAAACTCCTATCAAGTCTGTGATTTTTCCATCAGCTGCTGTTATTTGGTTTAACACCTTGATGTTTGGAGCACTAGAGACTTGATTTACAATTTGATATTATTTGCACTTTATTTTTGATGCACATGTTATTAGCACTATTGTGGTTTGTGATTTATCTGTTGAGCGCCATATATTTTTCCATTTTCAATTGTTCACGTTATCACGTTTATGTTGCAGCTCACAGAGTGAAAGAAATTTCACTAAACACACAAATTCACGATTAATTTATTAGTGTTTATTTATCGATCACATCCATTTGCGCAGGTTTAGTTCATGGTGACCCACACCAATCCCCTTCCTTAAAATGGTATTTTAGTCAAAAGACTGACTAAAACTAAATTGAAATTTGACATCGAAATGAACAATGCTCTACCACATAAGAATGTGTAGGGGGCATCTACTAAGCTGCTAAAAGAAAATAAAAAAAAAGTATTTTCTTATTTTTTTTTTAATATTTAATGTTGGTAATAGATTCAGGTAATATATGCAATGACGTTACAGTCAATACAGTTTTTTTTTTTAAATATATTTTCAAGTTGTACTTCTGCTTGTCAAAAAGGATAAAAAAAAAAAAAAAAAAAAATCACTTACTCCATGGTACACCCCTTCTGGTATCACAATCTTGGTTTCATTATTTTGTTGTTGACTATTTGTTTACCTTACTAGTGTTACTAATGGTAATTTAGCTCCAGTTGGAGCATTTCTTCATGACTCCCTTGCAGAATCATCACAAGGTTTCATCTGTCAAACACGACCTTCCTGTTCCACCATGACCTATACAGTATAACCTATAGGAAGCCCAATCCTCCTCCCGCTCTCTGACTTGTTCACATCACTATGGTCTCCCTCTGTTCTTTCCCACATGTGAAAACTCAACAGTTCTTGAGAAAGATGGTTGGATTTTCCCCCACCCGGGAACAGTTTTCCCCCAATAGGGGTGTTCGGATGTCCTGGGGACACGACCAGCATCAACTGTTTTTTTTTTTTAGCTCTGTATACTCATTGTTCTTATTGTTTTGTTTTACTTTTCCTGTATTATTTGTACTGGCTATGTTAAGTCATACACTAATGTACCTACTCTCATACGGACAGAAAATGGATAATGTCCTATCTGGATATTTGTATTTTTACATTAACATTTTCAATAAAAACATGGTAAAATTAGAAAAAAAAAAAAAAAACTTACAATAGAGAAGTAATAATACTCCATGGTATGAATGTCATGCTGCATGAAAACATTCAGAGGTCCTGTTCAGTCCATGTTTAGGTGTGTTATGGTGCACTGGGAAAAAGTCCAGCTGCTGTATGTTTGATGCAATTTTCAGAGTTCCATTGAGCTTGACAGAGACAGATGTAGCAAACACCACACTTTAACTTTAAAAGTGCAAATGTGAACAGGGCCTAGAATGTATTGCTGTTTAGGCAAGCAAGAGTTTGCTAACCAATTTTCCCTTTGTTGGTAAGATGGGCCTTGGCTAACACCCTGGCTACTGGCAGAACTGATAAAAGGGTTGTTAATATGTTTTCTATCAAAGTACAATAAACTTGTCACTACTGCATGATGTGTGCAGTAAGAGCATACAGTATATGTTTATTATGCATGTGGTCTACTTTCCACTCTATATCTTTGTGTCCAGTTTCAGCCTAAACTGCATGAACATTTTGACTTCTGAAAGTCAACAATGTCTCTTTCTAATCTTCCCACAATTTCTTCAGCAGCCTACCCACTCTTTGTCCTGGCTATACAGACTTGAGAAATCTAATTTGCCGGCGAAACCTTACTGAAGAGTGTTGCTGCATAGGAGGTAGGCAGAAAATCAATGAAACTGAATTCACCAAGAAGACAATGACTGACCACCTCAATGCTTTTAAAGTGGTAGTTAATACTGTGCACAAATGCAATTGACAAAATTCACAAATGACTCACAGACAGGGAAACCTTATTTGTACAACCCCTTGAGAGTGTTTTTTTTTTTACTTGAGACCCATTGTGGCTGAGAGACCGAGATGCTCTAGGAGAGGGATCCTCAAACTTTCCAAAGGGCCAATTCGTTGTCCTTTAGACTTGGATGGGACATCACTGTAGCAAGCGGGGAAAAAGCCCCATTGTCAGTGGTTACTTAAGAGTAAACAGTGTCCCAGACCTGGTGGTCACTGAGGGTAAAAATGTACCAGGTTTAGTGAGCAGAAGGAGTAAAACATGACCAATCACCTGTGGTTAGTAAGAAATGAAAAGCCAGAATATTGCCTTATCATTGGTATCAGTGGAAGGAATAGTGCCTCATTGTTGGTATAAGTGGGAGTAGTAGTGCCCAGTCCTTGAGGACAATGGAAGAATGGTGCCCCATTATTAGTATCAGTGGGAGGAATGGTGCCCCATCCTTGATATCAGTGAAATAACAGAAGAATAGTACCCCGCTTTTGGTATCAGTGGGAGGAATAGTGCTTAATTTATCGTATTAGTGAAAGGAATAGTGCCCCATTATTGGTGTCCTGTGAGAGAAATAGTGCCCCATTATTTATATCAAACGGAGGAATAGTGCCTTGTTGTTATCAGAGGGAGGAATAATGCCCCATAGGCCAGTTTAAAAGCATTAATTAGCTGCAGTTTAACGATGGGCGGACTCTCGCGGTTCACTCCCGGTGCTACAGAGCTATGCCGGTCTGTTATACTGTTTGGTATGGTATTTACTATCCGTCTACTACATTGGTTCATGATGTATTTGCTTCCAATTGTTGACTTTGCTTTGGGAGACTGTCCCTGCAGTGACTACTGTTTGTTATTTCTTTGAAAAAAAATTTCAACAAAAATATATTAAACAAAAAGAATTGGATGCAATTTGGTGACTGCTGCTCTAGAATTCTTCATTATTTTTTTACCTAAAGGTGAAGTATGGCCAAAGATTTTTTTTTGGCTATACTTCTATACTGTGACCCAATTTCAGCGACAGCGCGCTAAACCCGCTGTCGGCTGATGTCACCCAGCCAGACCAGGCTGGGAAAAGATCTCAACTCTACAGATTCCACCCAGATTCCTGGACTGGCAGCTGGTTCAATCTCATCATTTGCACTACTGGGAGACTGAGTCAGCAGCTCCCTCCCCAGCTTAGCGATCTGGTGAGCACTGGAGGGGCAGAGCAGACAGCCGCTGACTGACAGTCACTCTCTGTTTAGAGCAGAGGGGAGAACTGAGCGATCAGATGTGCTTGATTGCGCAATTCTCAATGCAGAGGCGACAGTGGACAGATGCAGCATCAGATCAACGCTTCATCCACCTAGGTGAGTATAAGGCTTGTTTTTTGGTAATCCTATACCTATCTTATGAGTAATTAACAAGAGGGTGGACTTTATTTTAATGTTAAAAATTCAGTGCTATGGTTTTCAACTAATGTATATTTGTAACCAAACTTTTTTTTTTTAACTTGTTTTTAAGTAGGAAAGGGTTATATTGCGGTTTGTGTCACTAGTATGGAGATTCACCCTTCTATATTTCCTGGTGACCATTATCACAAAAAAAAAAGAACATGATGGGAAATCCAAATCTTTATATTTGTCCTAAGAACAATGGGTATGGAGTAAAAACTCTAATGAGATCAGTAAGCAGTAGCAGAAGTAAGTACCTGACAATCTCCCAATGTAGGGGCCTTCAGCTACACTGTATGGCCATACCTTTGTGTACACCTGACCATCAAACCTCTGAACTTGTTGCACAACCTATTACAAAACCAGAGGCATTCATTTGGAGTTTCCCTCCCCCCTATAACATCCTCCCCTCTTTAGCTACTACTTATTGATCTCAGCGTTCAGTGCTGTCATACTCTGACTGACAATTACTTGCTCATGCACAACTGTACCCAAATTAATTTTTTATATATATTTTTAAAAAAATAGATAGAGCTTTTTTTGTAGTATTTAATAAGCACCAGGGTTTTCGTTTTTTACTATACACAGGAAAAAAAAATGTGTCCCTTACTTTAGGTATTAAAACATAGCAAATGAAAAAGCCAGGCCAATACAATAATAGCTAAATTGGCCTCTTTTTGGAAAGTAGACACTCCAGATTTGATTTTTTTTCCACTTAGTTCTGCCTTCCGGGGACGCAGATTCAGCTGACAGTCATCACTGAGCTGGCCCAGGCTGTGCAGAGATCCTGACAAAACGTTGTGATCCACCCAGATGCCTGACCGGTAACTGGCTCAGTTTTTCAGCACACCACTGACCGCATGAGCCAGCCGTTCATTCCCCCACCCCAGCCCGGCACTCCAGCAAGTGCTGGAGGGCCAGAGCAGAGAGCGGTAGCTGACAGTGTCAAAGGAGAGAGCATCTTTCCAGAAAATATGTTTGGACCGAGATTCCAACAGGGGAGGCTGCAATTAGTGCTAATATTTACTTCTGTATTTTAAAGCTGCGTGTCTGAACTAATAGTATGTGCATGATTGATAGATATTATAATGGGTTGGAGAGTACTTTTTATAGTAAGGGCTCATTTATACAAGAAAGCCGTGCAGAATGTACAACTGCTGGTGTGTGCTGGGATGAACAGTGCTGATAGGTTTATCCCATCGCATCAACTTTATTGAACATCAGAAGAGACATTTCACGCAGTTCTATTTACTGCAGTGCTGTTGCAATGCGGTAGTTTGCTTTACAAGACAATGCACTGAAATAAGTAGTGCACGCTCGCAGTATTTTTTTTTTTCAATGCATACCACCACATCACAGTAGTGGGAACAGACTTCATGGAAAACCAGGAAAAAAAATATTCTTTTAAAAATTGTCCTTGGGTTTTTCTCCGCAGAGTGAATTTTCACTTTGTTGTATTCCATTCACGAAGATAAGTGAAACTCACTTTGGAAGTACACATGCTGTAGTCCTGAAATCAGAGTCACTGTCTTCAATAAAAGCATAGATAGATAAATGCATTCGAGAAACACTGCATCAGGATGCAGTACCGCTGACTTTTTGTCTGGACAGTGCTGATTGGCCCTGTGCTAATCACATGCACTGTCCCAACAAAAATAAAAACAAAACTCCCTAACAATACGCACCCAACTGAGCATGTGCAGAGTGACTCCAGTAACTGTCCTATCCCAACAGTGGAAGAAGGGGAGGATCAGAGAAGACAGGATCAAACAGCTGTTCAATACAATGCAGAGGATTACCCTTTAGGTTCCACAGTGAGTATAACAAGCATGCTTTACTGCATATACACACTGATTTTACTGTTGTGGGTTTAGTAACACTTTAATTACATATTTATTTTCCATTTTATGTATTCCAGCAGAAATTATAAAGCAAAACTCTAGACAAAATGTTTTCTCTTCTTTTGGGAAGAGTAGGGAAGGGTCAAACACCTTTCAGGTTTTTATTGCTGGTCCAATTGCAAATAGGGAATTTTTTTTTTTAGGGTAAGAGGAAGTGTGGTAAAACCTCCGAAAAACAAAGACAGTCGGCAATGAAAACCTGAGAGGTGTCATAACCTTTCCCACTAACCAGAAAAAATATTTAGCTAGAGTTGGACTTTAAACATCAAAGTTACTGACTAATGATTATTCAAAAGAATTATAAAAATGTGTTTCTTAAAGAAGAATTTTATATTTCCCCATCCCCTTGCTTTTTTTCCCCTTCTCTCTGACCAGTTATGCAGTTTGTCCTCAATTTTTACCCTAAGTGCATAGCAAATACAGTGTTCTGATGTGATCCACTACTCAGGGGATGCTGCCCTGGTTCCTACCGCCATCTTCCCATCTTACATCCAAGCTGTCTGTCTCTTCTGGGTTATTGCAGCACTCAATGACACGTAAAAAAATAAATAAATAAATAAAAAATAATAAAAGAAAAAAAAAAAAACACCCTTTTCGTATTGCTAAGAATGGGGAGGTTGCAGGGTGAAAAACTCCCTTTTGGAAGTGGATGTAACAATGTCCACATATTAAGTTTTATGGTGCAAAGCACCCGTAACCTGCGCTCAGAGTGGTATAAACTTTAGTCCACCTTATTAGGGTCTTTCGACTATTTCTGTAGCTGTGGACACGACAACCCAGGAAAAATGCTACGGCCTTGCTGCCCCTTACACGACCAGGGAAGTCTGGAAACACTGTAACAACAAACACAAGGGCGCACCGGCCTAGTGCATTATCATTTGGATGGTTTATTTAAAAATAAGGACTAAAAATACTCCCAAACGAGTTCTTGTTAAAAGCATGTCACAAAAGGAACGCAGTCCTCAGTAGAGGTATCCGAGGGTGAGTTGTCCCTTAGATTTTTGAAGGCTAACGCGTTTCGAGGCCTAGCCTCGAAACACGCTAGCCTTCAAAAATCTAAGGGACAACTCACCCTGGGATACCTTTACTGAGGACTGCGTTCCATTGTGACATGCTTTTAACAAGAACTCGTTTGTGAGTATTTTTAATCCTTATTTTTAAATAAACCATCCAAATGATAATGCACTAGGCCGGTGCGCCCTTGTGTTTGTTTGTTGTTACAATGTCCACATATTGCATGATCCTTTAAACAGCCACAATTATCTTAATAACCTGAATTTTAGCTACTTTGTCATTCTTGAAGACTTGAAGTAGGTTGTGCATGATACACAAAACAGATCAATAATACCGCATAAATGGGCCGCATGGTAAACAGTAATAATAAGAGAGCGGTATGTAAACACAAAAGACAAAATGTGCCTGTTGTGTTTACACTCAGGCCTGTAGAAGAATGCAATAAAGACATTGGAGAAGTGTGGTGTACATTTCATCCTGACAGATCATGAAACAATGAACATGCTGCCGAGGATCCACTTTCAGGGTATGTAGCAAAGGTGAATGGAGATAATGATACAAAATGTGTGCCTTTTGATTCCCAGAAAACATACAGGGCACAAAGAGAGCATAGATACCCCACAAGTCCAAGCAGAAAAATATACAACATGTTCCTGTACAGACCATGACACATTTAATTCCACTAGTGGCAGGGGATCAAATGACTGGAAACTAAAAAGTTGCTGGAGATACATTAATAAATGATGTTTAATTAAAAGAGGGAAGCAACAATGAAAAACACAGCTCAAATAAACGTGCCTTGGGCTTCATGGATTGTAGTCTTGATTATACTGTAAGTCCTAAAATAATTACTACCGAAAAAAGCGAGCTATAGTGTTTTTGAGTGTGGATGTGTATATTTACACAAACACACACTATATATACATTGTGTGTATATCAAATACACACACAGTGAGGACTACTGACCATCTAGTAGCATAGCTGTTTTAACAGAATCATTTCGGAAATTGAGAGATGGAAAGCCACAGCATGCAAATTCCTCCCCAAACTAGTGCTCACCGCATCATCTCAGTCTAGATGTGAATTGCAAATTCTCTGATGCTGTCAAAAAAGGAACATCATTTGAGGAAAGATCTGTCTGTCAGACAGGTTCACAAGCATGATATTACTGCAATGAAAAGCACTTGTGCAACTCTAGCCCTAATGACCACTCACACTCCTAAACTACACAATTATACCTGCTTGTACAGTATATTCGTTAGTCCCATTCCCAAATCAAAGGGCGTTGCATCCCTTTCCACCTCCCTGAGAGCCCCATCCTTTTGTGGCTATACCAGCCTGAACTCTTCAGAGGCATTTTTTCTGGGAAGGCTTTCCACAAGATTTTGCAATATGCCTTTAGTAATATGTGCCCATTCAACTAATTTGGGAGGTCAGGAAGTGATGTTGGAAGAAAATGCATGTCGTGCAACTGGAGTTCTAATTCATATCAAAGGTGTTTAGTAGAGTTAAGGTCTAGACTCTGCACAGGCCACTTGATTTCCTCCACCCCAAATCAAGGCTTTAAGGGGCTGATGTTACACATAGGGACACAATCATGTTGGAAGATAAAAGGGTCTTTCTGAAACTGTTGCTACAAGGTTGGACGTGCATCTTTGAAAGCACCTGAACTCACTTTGGTAGGATGTCTACATATCATCCAATCTCAGTCTCTCTCTTTTCCAATATCGCCTCCGAAATTGTATTTTGAACATAAATGGCTGAAACTTAAATGAAACAAACGTGGCATAGCTGTGCTAGCTATTAAGTACACAAATCAGGGAAACATTGCAAAAATATGTTCATCTTTAGACTAGCTGAGTTTTGTTCAAGATCGCCCCCCGTATTTAAACAGCTCTGCTGATTTCTCCTTCAGCTGAATAGACTAAAAACCCCCAAAAAAGGTTTGAAACACAGGAGGGTCATTGTCCATGCACTGTGTTCCTATAACAGACATGGTAAGCAGCTTTTCATGAATAAACACTTCATTTTGCTTAATTAGTAGTTTTGCCATGTACACAGGAATAAGCAACATTAACCGTTTCATCTCTTATCCTTCACACAAGCTTACAAATTGTTCATTTAAGTTAACATAATTTCTGCTAACGGTGAATGTCCCCTAATTGGTTTAATAAGACAGACCTTCATAGTGAATATTTTTTTTTTCCAGCACATTAAGGCTCATTAGGATTTACACATTACTCCTTCATGTACAAGGGCAGCAAAATCCTAACTGCAGCATTATGATTATGGTTGCCTTACATGTTGCAGCTGGTCTACTGTGGTGTGCTAAAAGAATATCATATACTGGAGTTTGGGAGCGGACGTCCTTGTACACATCAGGAATATACTGAAACTACATATAATGTCTTTATTCCAAAGTTTCTAACAATAAAATCCCTCAATTTAACAGGCACAGTCATGCTGATGCTAGTAAAGTACTTGTGTTCATTGTACTGCAGACACACATAAAGATGTACAGAAACTGACATTGTAACCTTATCTAGACCATTTATTAGGCCCATGTTCCTTGCTATTATTTGACTACCATGGTTACTATGGATGTCTGCCTGTTCACAAACACAAATAACAGAATGTGAAGCATCTCACTGCTTCACCAATGAATTACAAAGATGAACTCCAATTCCCCTGTTAGCCCATTCTTACCGGTGTTTTTTAATGCCATTAGATGTGGCTTCTCCTCCGCTTGGCTTCTTGTCCTCAGACATGCTGCCTTTATTACGGTGGAAGCTTAAATCCAAACTCTCTTCTGGAGAAGAATTTCCAACGGTCTCAAATCCACTCAAGGAATGATCAGACTCTGAATCTAAAAGAAGCACAATTGTGTTAATGAAATACACACTCTCGTCCGCACAGCGACAACTGAAAAACTTCTCACATTCGCAGAGCACTGAAACCCGAGGAGGTTACTTTGTTATGTTGACAGGCTCCATCCACTAAGAGATGCATCTCTCCCTGGATCCTAATGAGTTATACTGGAAAACAAAAGGCACCCCAAACCATTTTATTTTATTCACCATATTGACTTTAAACTGAAGTAAAGCTCAAAAAAGATGCTCAGCCTGCATTATATTAGACGTTAATATTGCTGCCGATAGGTCTGATAAGAATAAATTGATCACATTATGAAAGAAAATGAATACAGAAAGCGTTGGTATGGTTGTTTTTAGACATACACATAAAGCAAGGACACTTTTCTGATCATGTGCGATTCCTCTTGCAGAACTGCATTGGGCGAAGAATCATCAGCAACCAGACAGTCGGTACATCTCTACTGTGTCCTTGCTGAATTGTAATAATATAGTGGCTGGTGACTGGAAACAGAGAGCAAAGATGGAAAGCACCAGTAGCTAGATAGACAAGTAAGCTCTCTTTTTTTTACACATTGCTTTTATTTTGACAAAAGTGTTGTACTGGAAATCGGATCAAAATTGCATCACACTAGTGTGAATGGGAATGTGCACATACGACTAAGCTTTTGCCAACTTGTTCTTAACAGTGCAGGTTCCAAGTTTCTCACCCTTATACTAGTTTCACTGCTTAGTAGGTAGCCTAGAGGAAACATGCTGAATGGATGTTAAAAGCTCTTTTAGGTTTCACCGCTGATATGACTTTTTCAGTCAATTTTTCTGAGTAATGACACAAGGATCAGGATAACAGTCCCTATGTATGTCCTTTTAACTACAAGTCAGCTATGGCAGCTTCTGTTTCTATCCTCACAGATTACTTTAACAATCTGCACATAAAAATAATTATCATATGTGACTACATAGACATCCTGTTGATCCTTTTTAAGCTGCTGTCCATAAGGTGATCGTTTTATTTAATAGTTTTATTTTTTTTGCAGTTCAGTACAGGAAACGGGATAAGTAGTATTTAACCATGGGTCTTATGCAGCTACCTTCAGGTGACTGGGCACTGAAAAAAAAAAAAAAAAAAAAAAGCTACAGGAACATCCCTTATATAACCCCTCCAACATCAAGCTAGCCCAGTTTTGTGGCAGGCTAAGTCAGTAAAAAAAAAAAAAAGCCTGAATGCATAAAATTTAGTATTTTTAGGCATCTGTGTGCAAGAGGCCTTTGTCCCCAACCATGGGACCCCATTAACAGACTAGCGGAGAAGGGAGCAGTACAGAAAACTTGCCCTTTGCTCACATAACAAACTGGTCAAGAAGCGCTTGACAGACTAAGGCAGGATATACAAGGTTTGAATCTTCGATTCAAACCGTGTATGGGCAGGCTAAATGTACCAAGCTCATCGATCAATCAACTTGAGCCAACCAGCATGCTATGCTATAGCCGCTAGCAATAATTACTGTCTTCTCCTGGCGAGGACAGCTCCCCCCTCTTGCTGGGAGAAGACAATGGCCTGGCAGGAGGGATTCCCACATAAACACTGTCTGTATTAATGGGAGAATCAAGCTAATTTCTTTCCTGCAGGAAAGAAGTTTGCTCTGTGTATGGCCGGCATAAGAGAGTAGCTTGTTAACACCCTATGCCTGAAAAATTAACCAGGTAGAACCTAACATATGTGTGAACAGAAGCTCAGATGACTTGTCAAACTCACCTAGCAATAACTGGAACCAGAAACAGGGCACCCTCTGCAGGAACCCTTGGGAAGCACAAAGAGGCTGTGGCCAACAAGTTGATTCTCGCAGCACGTACGCCTGCAAAGTGAAGTTTCACCACATTTATTAAGTTCTAGAGAAAATTACCTTGCAGAGAGCAACTTCCCTTGCCTTAGTAAATCGACCCCATTGACTTCCTAGCCTTTAAGAGGGTAGGGATGAGTAAATCCAAAAAGCCCTTGTCCCTCAAGACCTTGCCTTTAACAGCCCAGTTGTTTTTGCCAGCAGCTGAGAGATAGGATGGTGGACCGGTCCTTTGGACAGATGGTCTGGACAATTTGGAAGGGTCCATGGAGAATTTGTCAGGTATATGATGAAGTACCCTGTCCCCTGGGCCAATTTAATGTAAAGAGAATCGCTACAATGCTCTCCATTTTGATCCTGTGGAGCAGACAAGGGAGAAGCTGGAAGGTGTAGATTATATAAAACTGATCCAACAGAGTGATCAGAGTGCCCCCTGCTAAAGCTCGAGGGTACTTGGATGTGGCTATAAGCCTTTCCAGTCTGTTAATAAACCTGGACACCAGAAGTTCCATGTACAGTGTCCCCCACTTGCAACAAAGGGCTTAAAACAACTTCATACCCCTGGATCCAGATGCTGATGACTGAAAAAGTCCACCTGCCAATTTTCCCCATCTGGGTTGTGGACAGCAGACAGGGCTAAAACATGCAGTTCTGCCAAAGAGAGGTATAAATCCGGTTCCTTCTGAGCCCTGCAGTGCCTCCCTAATGGTTAATTTAAGCCTGATATTATTTGATAGGATTATTCTAGAGTGATCCTGCAATCTGGCTTTTGTTCTCACGTTGCAAGAATGTTGATGTGCAATGATTTAAAATGAATATGGCACTGCCTCAGGAGGCAGACATGATCAGACCCAAGCCGCTATGCAGGCAAGAATTGAGAGCCAACTCTGTGAAGGGACTGGGCATAAGAGCGGGTGGAGGATCCAACCAAATTTCTGCAGAATCTGCAGTGTACATAGGACACTGGCTGACAGGGATGGGGAGGACTGATCATCCAGGTAAGCTACAGCACATATTTTATAGAACGAAGCAGAGTAGGCATCCCTGATGTTTACTTAAGCCAGAAAATCTCTTTGGAAGGAGGGAGCCAATTACTGACCTTGCTGATTCCATGCAGAACTTTTGAGCCCACAGGAACAAGTTGTGAGTTTTCAGATACAGAATGAGCTGAACGTCACCATGTGGCTAGGGAACTGAACAGGTTGGAGTAAAAGCCTAGCTCGGGATAGGGGCAGTAACCCACCTGCGAACAGAAGCTTTTTCTGGAGGAAGAGTACTCATACCCCCTTGTGATCTCCTTGATATACTTATGCAAGGAGGGACCAAACAAGCGTTCACCTTCAAAAGGGTAGGTGATTCAGTCATTTCTTGCACATGAATTTTGCTGACCAGCAAGTGAACCAAAGAATCCTCCACATATACAGAGCAAAGACTCATCCTAGGGATTTAGCAAAACAAGTCCGCTAAGCTGTCCCCGCAGTAGCGTGAGGCCACAGGTAAAAGCCCTAGTCGTAAGGATCTATTAAAATGGAGCTAGGGTTGCATAGCAGGGCCTGTCAAGATAAAAAGGGCCTCTATACTTTTGTCCACTGAGCTCTTAAATGTAGGATTATCCTTTACGGGGATTGCACGAATTAGGACAAGAGGTGGCAGGGTCCTCTATAGGGGGCCATCCATGTTTGGTATGTTACGTTAATTATGTTAAAAAGGTATAAAACAATTAAGAAATGTGCATGTTTTGCAAATATGTATTATTTTTTTCTTTTTTTGCCTGGGCATGCTCCTTAAAAGGTAGCAAACAAGACAAGTAAATATCCCCTGCGCTCAGAAAGTGCATGTAGGACAGAGAGGCATTGGCTGTACCATAAGCATCAAAGGTCTTGCTGCCCTCTCGGGATGATGGGTATCCACACAAACTGAAAACAAAAAGACAAGAGAAGGGCGCACCGACCTAGTGCAATACCATAAAATATTTATTGACAAATTGTGAAAACAACATATATTCTACTCACAAGAGTACGCTATATACAAGCGAAAAAGAGAGTCCCTTCAATTGTCCAGAGACCATAGGACCGTGATGCTTAGTTGTGACAGGCAGACTTGAAGGTGTCCATATTGCTAACGCATTTCGAGGGAGAACCCTCTTCCTCAGACCCGACGGCTCTGAGGAAGAGCTGAAGGGACTCTCTTTTTTGCTTGTATATACTGTAGCTTACTCTTGTGAGTAGATTATATGTTTGTGTTACCAAATTAAAACAGCGCTAGCATGAAAATGTAAAATATACCAATATACAAATAAATGCAATACATTAATATATAAAATGATCCTTTAAACTTAAAACATTATAAAAGTCCTCCTTGGTAAAAATATATAGTGACTCTTAGGGCTCTTTCACACGGGCGGTCCGATCAGATCCGCCTGTCAGTTTTTTAGGCGGATCTGATCGGATCCTCCATGCAGCTCTATGGGGCAGCGGGTGTCAGCGGAGACACTTCCGCTGACACCCGCTGCCCTCCGCATCCGATCCTGTGCTGAAATCTGGACGGATGGAAACCCTATTTTTCCATCCGTTCAGTAATCGGAGCGGAGTGGATCTGATGAGAGCGGACAAGCGGTCCGCTCTCCTCCGATCCCCCATAGAGGGCAGCGGGTGCTGAGACACCTCCCTCTCCGCTCTGCAAGCGGAGACGGAGCTGTCATCCGCCCGGCTCAGCGGGGATCGCGGATCGATCCCCGCTGAGCAACACGGATCCGCCTGCGGAGGCGGACCGTGTGAAAGAAGCCTTAAAGTGCTTAGGTGCGGATCCTTATTCCTGGTGCAAAATATAATTAAAGTGCTCGAGTGTAAAACGTCCCAACAAATTGGTGCTCTTGTGAGTGGCCCTCCAGGTCCCCTACTCACCACAATGCAGATATATCAGCGCATATATTGATATAGCGACTTGAGATATATAGGCTCCAGTATTGGTTCCAAATGCCCTTGATGGGATCGCTCCGATAGGCGGTGATCGTATAGCCAGGATATGTAATAAAAGAGGGGCCAATAGTGTAATACGTAATGGTATTTATTCCCCAAACATTACATGCTATACTTACAGACAGATAGTATTAAAATCACACTGGATACAGGTCGGAATGCCGCAGCGGCGTGCGTTCTACGGAATCCAGGAAGCCGGACCAGAAGGTCACTTCACCAAGGAGGACTTTTATAATGTTTTAAGTTTAAAGGATCATTTTATATATTAATGTATTGCATTTATTTGTATATTGGTATATTTTACATTTTCATGCTAGCGCTGTTTTAATTTGGTAACACACACTTTCTCCAATATTATTTTGGATGCACAGCAGCTGCATAACACATTTCACATTTTTTTCTAACACTGTAGGTGTTGAGCGCTGTTCTAATTTTGTTTCATAGATTATATGTTGTTTTAACAATTTGTCAATAAATATTTTATGGTATTGCACTAGGTCCGTGCGCCTTTCTCTCTTGTCTTTTTGCATGCTACTTAAAGACTAAGTTCCCCTTTAAGCAAAAATAATATTGCAGGAAAAAATGTGTGTATTTATTATAACTTTCTGATGTATGCAGAGCATTACATTCATGATCAGTAGATCGCACATTCAGTGTCAGGCTCCTGCAGACACTGCCTCCATCTTGCCCATCCGTATCTCCATACAGGCAGACAGTTACAAAGGTGGAGGAAGTGTCAATGAACTACGAGAGCGCTCACCAGTGCCCTTGCAGTTCATTTAAAACTACAAGCTGTCTGCCAACAGGACTTATAGTTCCATTCATTCACAGAATGCTGTGAATGAATGACACGGCTGTGGGGGCGCAACTGGTTTTAACAAGTGATAACAGGTACGGAGAGAAGTATGGGGGTCAGACCGGAGTATGGGTGTAAAGGCCCATACACACGATAAGAAAATCTGTAGGGAAAATTCGTCCGGCGACCGATCTGCCGATTTTCGGATTGTTAATATGGTGCTTTCGGCAGCCAACTCCGACTTTGCGGCTGACAAAATCCTGATGTGCAGGCTATATAATTTGTGTCGTCCGTAATACAACGTCCGATTTTCGTTTAATCAGTACAGATTTGGACGGAAAAAAAATCTTAAGAGCAAGACTGGGCATGCTCAGAGACGAAAGAACACATACAAAGCAATCCAACACATGACATCACTTCTGAAGTAGAATTCTGTCGTACGGTAAAATTCGTATGAAAATAACCTCTTCACTTTCCACATCAGACTAGCATGCCACAAAAAACGGACGACAGATCGTTCGATAATCTGATCGTGTGTACGGGGCTGTACATACTATAAAATGTGATTCTATCCTTTAAAGGCTAATATCTTTTAACAAAAAATAAAAAAATGAATGCACATGTTTTTAAATCAGTGGATGGCGGGTGCCATGTCCGGTTCATCCCCAGTCTTCCTAAAGCAATGTGCCCATACTGCTGTACGGACTGTCAGTTTCAAAGCTGAAGGAAGGTTGAATGGACTACGAGCGTACTCATTAGCATAGTCCATTGAAAGTGGGACTTGTAGTTTATCCATTCATTATTGTGAACGGATGACGTGACTGTAAGGGTGGAGCCATGCCGATTTTACATTTCGACAGTGGTTGGGGGGGGACAAGACCCCCACCTGCTGTCACAGTGGGGGATGGGGGGCGGGGGATGTTGCATAGTAACATTTTAAATGTTACACCCTAAATACGGGCGTAATATGTAGCCGGTTACTAAAAGTAACACCCCCCCCCCCCAAAGTCGTTCTCATTCAATGAATAGTATATACCATAGCTCCTCCTACTGATGCAGCTGGTTTGTTTGCTCCCCAGAAAAAGTGCTGGCCATTCAAATTAGGCACCTACGCAGTTTGAATAGCCATAAGCAGTTGCTAGGGGTAGCATTAAAATGGAAGATAAATTCAGCCAATCCTGCAAATGGAAGGATGAAGAGGAATGAGGTTCCAGAGCTTTTTCTAGAGAGGAGCCAAAACAGCTGAATCGATTATGGGAGGACCTATGGTATGTACTAGTCATTGGATGTACAATTGCTTTGGGCCTACATTTTAGGTTTTGGCCAGAGTAAGGAGGAGAAGTTACACAGCGTGGTTTCCTCCCAGTTCGAGAACAAGCACGCTGTTGGTCGTGTGAAACGCGTCTACCATTTCCATTCTGTTGTACCTTGTATCCAGATTTTTACAAATAATCCTTTGCTACTATCAAGTCATCGTTTTGGTGTGCGGCCACTTTCTCTTCATGTTCCCGTTATCCAGTGGTGATCCAAGGTCCAGCACCCACAGCTAATTGTGGATATAGATTCACCTGAGCGGTGTACATCTTCTTATCACTTGTCCTCCCAGTGCTTCCTCTTGTGGCTCCCCTCTGCTGGTCGGATTGGGATCTCCTCCACCTTACCCCACTGGAATATCTAAGGACTACCTAGATATGTAGACCCCTGGATTTTTTCAACCGTGATGAGCCTTTTCCTTCATTTATTCTATAAGTGTGCAATAAAATGTTTTATTGGTTACTGCATTTTGATGCACCTTCCCTTTATTCTTCCTAGAAGAAGTTAGAACCATAGGAAGTTTTTTTTTTTTTTATTGCGGTTTGTTTCACTGATTTTTGTGTATTGGTTTGCAAAAGCTCTCCATTTGGTTCCATCATTATGACAACGGAAACACATATAGCGATAAAAGTCTAACAGGTTCTACACCCTTCCCCACAACTGACAAAAAAGTCTGAGGTTGAGATTTAATATTAGCTATAGATGGCTTGCTTGTGTTCATTGTTTTACCTCAACTCAACATTATAATTCTTATCAATTATGAAGTTATTAGTTCGAAAAGTAATTCGGTTTGTTCCCTGCCAGTCTATAGATGATCACACATTGTACAATCTGATTGTTTAAGCTCCTTTAGATCTACCAAAAAATATGCAGTGCAGGGGTCTGCCTAACTGAATATAATATAATTGAATAGATTGTTGGTGAAGGCACTCACATTAGCTAGTTTAGGTAACTCTAAGGGCTGGTTCACACAGGGATTGCATGGTACCATACAATTTGGTGCCTGCAAACCATGTGTGTTTTCAATCTGCGTTTGGGGTGCCTTAAACAATACACTGGCACCCCTTGCAGGATATAGCTTGAAGTAGTAGCACCTATATGTTTATTGAAACAATACACTTGCACCCACATGCAGAGCGCAAGGGTAGCATATTCACCTTTGGTGCAGGAAACACACTGAACGCACCTCTCCCACACTGTGTTCTGGTGCGAACAGGCCTTAAGACAGATGTAAGCTGTTTATTAAATGTTACCACTATCCACAAAAATAAGTGTGGGGCATTACGTTGTTATTTATTTTGAATGGCACCCCAATGCGTCTAGCTTGCACATGTGCCTTTTAGAGCGCTACAATGAACAGATGCACCTATGCATTGTGATGCAAAAGAGTGGAATTACAAGAGTCCAAGAGTCCAATTGCCCCCCGAAACAATGCCAGAACAGGTCAGAAGCACAGAGGTTAAGAAATGATAAGATCAGAGTCCTGTCTACAAATGCTCGCAGTTTAGGTAAAAAAAATCAATGAACTTGGGTCAATTATGGCATCTGAGAATGTAGATTTAGTGGCTGTTTACGGAGACATGGTTTAATGAAAGAAATGACTGGGACATAACCATACCAGGGTACTCTTTATACAGAAGAGACAGAGAAGGCAAGAAAGGAGGAGGAGTGGCCCTGTATGTGAAAGATAGCATTAAATCTAACCTAATACAAGTTGGTGAGGCCAACATAGAGTCAGTTTGGGTTACGTTGCAGTTTGCTAATCATGCAGTAACTCGTGTAGGTGTGATATATAGACCACCTGGTCAAGTCAAAGAACTAGATGATCTACTAGTTGAAGAAATAGCTAAAATGACAATGAAAGGAGAAGTTATCATTATGGGAGATTTCAATCTTCCAGATATAAACTGGAAAACCAAAATAGCAAGTTCTACCAGGAGTACAGATATTCTAAATTCCCTACTGGGGTTGTCTCTGCAACAAGTGGTTGAGGAGCCAACCCGGAGGGAGGCCATTTTGGATCTGGTATTCACAAATGGGGATTCGGTATATGATGTCATTGTAGGCGAAACCTTGGGATCCAGTGATCACCAGTCAGTGTGGTTTAATATAAGAACTGTGAAAGAGTCACACCACACAAAAACAAAAGTTTTAGATTTTAGAAAAACAGACTTTTTAAAAATGAAATTAGTCATAAATGAGTCCTAATCAGACTGGAACGGATTACATGGAGTCCAGGAGAAATGGGACTACTTAAAAGGTGCATTATTGAAGGCAACAGAAAATTGCATTAGACTTGTCAGTAAAAGCAAAAAAAGGAAGAGACCACTGTGGTACTCAGCAGAAGTGGCCCAAATCATTAAAAATAAAAAGCTAGCATTTTGTAATTATAAAAAAACCCAGAGCAATGAAGATAAGGAAATCTACAAGATTAGGCAGAAAGAGGCCAAGCAAGTTATAAGAACTTCTAAAGCGCAGGCAGAAGAAAAACTAGCTCAGTCTATGAAAAAGGGGGATAAGACATTCTTCAGATATATAAATGAAAAAAGGAAATTAAAACAAGGAATAACTAAATTAAAAACAAAGGACGGAAGGTATGTAGAAGAGAATAAAGGTCTAGCCGACTGCCTTAATGAATACTTCTGTTCAGTTTTTACAGAAGAAAAAGAAGGAGAAGGACCTCCACTTGAAAGGATGACTAATGAATCGTTTGATGCATGTGTCTTTACAGAGGAAGACCTTCTAAGATTGCTGTCTAAAGTGAAGACAAATAAGTCACAGGGTCCTGATGAGATACACCCAAAATTATTAAAAGAGCTTAGTGGTGAGCTGGCAAAACCATTAACAGATTTATTTAACCAATCATTAGCAACAGGAGTCGTCCGGGAAAATTGGAAATTGGCAAATGTCGTGCCCATTCACAAGAAAGGTAGTAGGGAGGAATCGAGCAACTATAGACCAGTGAGTCTGACATCAATAGTAGGCAAATTAATGGAAACCCTATTAAAGGATAGGATTTTGGAACATCTTAAATCCCATGGATTGCAAGATGAAAAACAACATGGGTTTACTTCAGGGAGATCATGTCAAACAAATCTTATAGACTTTTTTGACTGGGTGACTAAAATAATAGACGGTGGAGGTGCAGTAGACATTGCATATCTAGATTTTAGTAAGGCTTTTGACACTGTCCCACATAGAAGACTTATCAATAAACTGCAGTCATTGAGCATGGACTCCCATATTGTTGAGTGGATTAGGCAGTGGCTGAGTGACAGACAACAGAGGGTTGTAGTCAATGGAGAACATTCAGAACAAGGTCATGTTACCAGTGGGGTACCTCAGGGATCTGTACTGGGACCAATTTTGTTTAATATCTTCATAAGTGATATTGCAAAAGGCCTCGATGGTAAGGTTTGTCTTTTTGCTGATGACACAAAGATATGTAACAGGGTTGATGTTCCTGGAGGGAAACGCCAAATGGAAAAGGATTTAGGAAAACTAGAAGAATGGTCAGAACTCTGGCAACTGAAATTTAATGTGGATAAGTGCAAGATAATGCACCTGGGACGTAAAAACCCAAGGGCAGAATATAGAATATTTGACACAGTCCTGACCTCAGTATCTGAGGAAAGGGATTTAGGAGTAATTATTTCAGAAGACTTAAAAGGTGGGAAGACAATGTAATAGAGCAGCACGAAATGCCAGCAGAATGCTTGGATGTATAGGGAGAGGTATAAGCAGTAGAAAGAGAGAAGTGCTTATGCCGCTGTACAGAACACTGGTGAGACCTCACTTGGAGTATTGTGCGCAGTACTGGAGGCCATATCTCCAGAAGGATATAGATACTCTAGAGAGAGTTCAGAGAAGAGCTACTAAACTAGTACATGGATTGCAGGAAAAAACTTACCAGGAAAGGTTAAAGGACCTTAACATGTATAGCTTGGAAGAAAGAAGAGACAGAGGGGATATGATAGAAACTTTTAAATACATAAAGGGAATCAACTCGGTAAAGGAGGAGAGCATATTTAAAAGAAGAAAAACTACCACAAGAGGACACAGTTTTAAATTAGAGGGGCAAAGGTTTAAAAGTAATATGAGGAAGTATTACTTTACTGAGAGAGTAGTGGATGCATGGAATAACCTTCCTTCAGAAGTGGTAGCTGCAAATACAGTGAAGGAGTTTAAGCATGCATGGGATAGGCATAAGGCTATCCTTCATATAAGATAGGGCCAGGGACTATTCATAGGATTCAGATATATTGGGCAGACTAGATGGGCCAAATGGTTCTTATCTGCCGACACATTCTATGTTTCTATGTTTCTATGTTTCTATGCGCTGAGGTGAATGAAATGCTGCTAGCCTGTTACAACATGAATAAATAGGCTGTCTCACAATGCACATCAACATGTATGCAACAATACACTGCATAGTTAGACTTTAATGTATATGGCCAGCACAAGAAATCTAGTTTATTTAGATGTATGCTATTAAAATATACATCGTTTGTGAGTTTACGCACTCAACCGAAATATTTTGTTTTAATGCGCACAAAATCGCCAATCATAATAAAAGGTGCTAATTTAGATTAACGGGCATTGCCTTGTTCATTGACAGACACAGCTCTTGATCTTCATGACCATTTGGTTTTACTTCCCTCTACATGAGTAGATCATTAGGCAAAAAAATAATCTGGCTATGCCTATGGGCAGTCCCAGGCGGTTTACTCCCTCTCTGCTATAGTTGCTCAGCTTTGTTACAAGCAGTGTCAGAAGAATTACAACTCCACAGAGGGGTGGGTGCGGTGTCCGTCAATTAACATCAGAGAAATGGATTTTGCGGTAAGTCAAAAATTTTTTCCATTTTCCCTTTCGTTCATTGACAGACACAGCTCCTGATCTTCATGACCATTGGGACGTCCCAAAGCAGTGTTAAACATGAGGGGTGGGAACAGCAAAATAATTCCCAAGGCTAAACAGTAGCCAACCAGGCAACAGGAGCTCAACCAAAACAACTGAAGCCCACCTGAAAAACAATACACCCTCAAAAACCTTGTGGCCAAAAGAAGCATCCGCAGATGTCAGCACATCCACTTTATAAAATTTGTAAAAGTGTGCACCGACAACCGGGTGGCTGCCTTGCAAACCTGCGTCACTGACGCTGGATGGCCCTGGAGGCACTAGGCGCCCGAGTAGAGTGCGCCTTGACAGGGAAAGGAGGAACCTGACCCCTGGTGGAATAGGCCTGAATAACCGCCTGTCTGATCCATCTAGAAATGGTCGCAGAGGAAGCGGACAACCCTTTCCGAGGCCCATCTGTGAACACAAATAATGAATCCGACTTCCTAAAAGACTTCATAGCTGCCAAGTAGATGCTAATTGCCCGGAACACATCCAAGGCATGCAAGGTAATTTCCTTCGGATGTTTAGGCCTGGGGTACAGGGAAGGCAACACAATGTCTTCATTCAAATGAAAATCAGAGACAATGTAAGCAAGGGAATCTCCGGAAGGGAGGCTTCTGGAGGCCTGAAAGCACCAAATTGAGGTCCCAAGGCGGCAACGAAGACCGCACCGGAGGAACTAAACGTCAGAAAACCTTGCAAAAAAGGTACGCCCCAGAGAGAGTGTGTGGCCAAGGGTCGTTGGAATGCATGTCTTCCACGTACGATGGTAGATCTTCCTAGAAGTAGATTTCCTAGCTTTTAAGAGCGTAGGAATCACTCACTCAGATAAACCTCTATCTTTCAGCACCTGTTATTCAACAGCCAAGCCATCAAAGTCAGCACAGCAGATCCCTCCTGAGAGGAAGCCTCCAAGGAACGTCGGCGATCAGCTGCACCAGATCGGTGTACCAAGCCCGGCGAGGCCAGTCTGAAGCCACTAAGATGAATGGAAACCCTTCTGCCTTGATCCTGTGTAGAAGTCTCGGCAGAAGCTGAGAGGTGGAAAGGCATAATTTAGACGATACTGACCCCACGGGGCCACCAGCGCATCTATGGCGTCTGCCAGAGGATCCCGTGACTGAGCCACAAACCTTTGCACCTTTCTGTTGAGCCAAGACGTCAACAGATCCACTCCAGGATGCCCCACCAGAAACACAACTGATGAACCCCCCCCCCCCGGATGAAAGGACCACCCCCCTTGCTCCTGTCGACTGAAGTAATCTGCCTGCCAGTTTTCCACCCAAGGAATGTGTACGGCGGAGAGGGCTGGAACGAACTGTTCTGCCAACCTTAGAATGCGGCTACCTCCAGAGCCGCCAGGACACTTCTTGTGCTCCCCTGGTGATTGACATAAGCCAAGGCCGTGGCATTGTCCGATTGAATGCACACTGGACATCCCTGAAGAAGATCTGTCCAATGGTCCAGACACAGTCTGATCGCTCGGGGTTCCGATACATTGATCAGTAGTCAAGACTCTTTCAGTGTCCAGATCCCCTGGGCAGAACGTTTGCCGTGACTGCCTCCCCAGCCGGACAGGCTGGCATTCGTGATGATCACTGTCCAATACAATGGGAGGAAGGATTTTTCCAGACGAAGCGCCGGAGAGCGAAGCCACCATATCAGGAACTCCGGCGTTCTCCGGCTCAGCCAGATCGGATTGACCAGAGACTGCTGAGTCTTGTCCCATTTGGCCAGAATCTCCCTTTGCAGGGATCTCATATGGAACTGTGCAATCGGAACCGCCTTTAATGCAGACACCATCAGGCCCGGCACCCGCATGCAAGTCCGGAGGGATCACCATCTGCTGGACAGCAGGAGACGAATTGCAGCCTGCAATTTCTGGAGTTTGTCCAGAGGAAGGAGCACTCTGGCTAAGGTCGAGTCCAGAGTCAGACCCAGATAGTCCAGCTTTGTGGACGGAAACAGTGCAGACTTCTGAAAATTCTGAATCCAGCCGAACTCCCTCAGAGTTCGGACCATGATTTTCAGATTTTCCACCAGAGCAGTAGGAGACTCCACTCGTAGAAGGAGGTTGTAAAAGTAGCCCAGTACAGCGATACCCCATTGGTGTAACAAAGCTAGCACCGGGCTAACACTTTTGTTAGGTGCAGAGGCGAGACCAAAGGGTAACGCCACAAACTGATAATGCTCCTCTCCCATGGTAAAGCGGAGGAAGCGCTGGAGACCGACACATATTGGAATGTGAAGGTAAGCATCCTTGATGTCGATACAAGCAAGAAAATCCCCCCTGACGCAGGGATGCCACCACCGTGCGAATAGACTCCATTCTGAACTCCTGCACCTGCACAAAGCAGTTCAGTGCCTTGAGGTCCAGGATTGCACACACTTTGCCTTCCTTCCTGGGAACTGTAAACTGGTTTGAGTAAAAACAAGTGAAGCAACGGGTCTTGTACTGCCATAAAAAAAACCCTGGAAGCGGTCCGGGGACAGGGGCAAGTTGGAAGGAAAGAACTTTGCTGGGGTACAAGAGTGAAACTCGATCTTGTAGCCGGACCAAATTACTTTGTGGACCCACCTGTCTTGTACCAGGGAAGTCCACAGGTCCGGGAACCAGCGAAGACATCCTCCCATCCCCGATACGGGTGAGGGCGCACCTTCACGCTGAAGGAGCCATATCTGCGGGTCTTGAGAAGCCTGCTCTCGGCTTGCAAGACCAGGTTCATTTAGATCCTCCAAGGGGAGGCCCTGAAAGGCTACCAGACCTTGTCAGTTAACCCTGAGGGACGAAAAAACTTCTTATGAGCTGAGGAGGGCCCACTTTTACGATGAGGTTCCTTGCCCTTAGAAGCCTGCGGAAGAAAGGTACTCTTCCCCCCATGTGGAACCTTTAACAATGTCATCCAGGGTAGCTCCAAAACAGGCAATCTCCTTGAGAGGGAAGATCAGTCAAGGCCTTTTAAGAAGTTTGGTCCACAGACCAGCATTTGAACCAAAAGACACGCCGAAGGACCACTGCCAAAACAGAGACAGAAAACAGAACAGAAAACAGAGAGCCGAGCCACTAGGGGAACCACATCTAAAGAGGCATCACATTTAAACTGCAGCCCCTGGACCAGCTGGTCCGCCAGCTCAGTAAAGGCAGGGGGGAGCTGTTCTCCCTCCAGGTCACGGCGTAAAAGCTTAGCTTAGGTCAGAGTTTGCAACAACAGGGCAATGGTGAATACCGGCCACATGGTTGCCTTGTTCAATCTGGTAACCGGAGGGCACCACTTCTAAATACATCCTCATAGGGGAACGCCTAAAAAATTGCTTAAGGATGCTTTGGTCGTCCCCACTCTATAGCGATAATTTTGTAAAAATAGGCAGGGAAAGGAAACACCTTTGCCGCTCTGGATGGTTTGTGAGTACTAAAAGGAACCTGTGCCTCCATCATATCTGTAGCTGCATCCTCTATCTTCAAGGTCTCATGCACAGATACAATCAGTGCTTCCACCAGCACCTTTTCGTGCGCGGTTGCAGATGTGGAGGAATCATCATCAATATTGGAGGATTCTGGGCGCGTGGTTGCAGACCCAGCAGGGTGACCCATGTCCTCGGCGGCCGAATTAGGATCTGATGAGACAGATTAGGCAGGGTGTGCTTTTATGCTAGCCCGTTGCCCGAAAGCCACCTCCACCCGAGACACGAAAGACTCCAGGACCGCCGTCAGTGCAACTATGGATGGTTGGGACCCGGAGAGCCCCAAAACCTCGGAGAGGGGATCAGGTGGGGAGATGTGCTCTAAGGACTCCATGAGTCATCAGAGAGACCCCCACAAAGTGTAAAACACTGCAAAGGGAAACCACCCACCGCGCTGGCAGCACCACCCGGTCGCCAGGCACAAACACCAAGTGATCCTCAGCAGAGAGGAAGAGAACCCCACCAGACTCACCACCCAGCAGAAACTGGCACCTGCAGCCACTACGATAATCTGCACTCCAAGTGCGGCGATCAGAAAGTGCAAAGTTTCAGAAGTCAGCTCCAGGGGATGAAGAGGGGCTCCCACTGCAGAAATCCCCGCCCACAGAGCTCCACTGTCATGACTGCCGCTATTTTCCAATGGCAAACAACTGCAAAATGGCCACCGGACTACACAAACATGGCCTCCATGCATATAAACACACAGGCTACAGCAAAAGGGGTCCCCACATGACACTACGAGGCCTTCAGGGACCCAGGAGGAATCCCTAGGCCTAAAGGACAGGCTCAGGCAGGATGGGGGGCCCTGGCAAGGGCCCCCACCAGGTACAACCCCCGCACAGCCGATCGTCTAGTCGCCGGCAGAGGACCTCCCCAGCCCCCATCGCCAGCATAACGCCCTGCCCCCAACCCAGAAGGTGGATCAGACCACCCAAGCACCCCCAGCATATGTGGAGGGGGGTGGGGGGTAGGATGGGGGACAGATGAAAGGGGGGTGCCTGATGGGAAGGAGGGGAATCTGGGGGTCCGACCATTCTAAGGAGTGGCCCACATCCAACCCAAAACCCTACAGGGGGAAAGTGGGGACAACTACTCACCATACCAGGAACCAGGTGGGCACTATAGCAGAGAGAGGTGGTATACTCCCTGGGACTGGCCATAGGTGCAGCCAGATTCTTTTTCTGCCTAATGTCCTACTCCTGTATGGGGCAGTATAACCCAATGGTAATGAAGACCAAGAGCTGTGTCCATCAATGAACGAAAGAGAAACAAACATTTTAAATTAATTGAAAAAAAAAAAAAGTCTCTAATTGCTATCCATATGATGAGCTGCTATAGACTTGGCTCAGCAATGATCACTAAAGCCATCATGTTCATAGGTTAATATGACCTGCTCCTATAAGGGATCTTCTAACATGCAGTCTTTCAATGAAAACAGAGGAGAAGAAAATGTACCTGAGACGGCATCGTAGAATTCATCCTCGCTCAGAATGCTGTGGTGCGGAGGTGTTCCTTTAACCAGAGACTGTTCTAATTCGTGGTGTTCAGTAGCCAACGTCTGTAAAGCCTCTGATAAGATCTTCGTTTTCTCTTGCTCGTGTTCTAGTTTCAGATTGCTCACCTAAAAAAGGAAAAAACATTCCTGTTTCAGTTAACTATCTGTAAGGTAAATGAAGGTGACAGATGGAAATTGAAGAAATTTGTGAGAAAAAAAAAAAATGAAAAGAGGGAAACATGAGCTAGCAGAAAAAAAATCTATTAGGATGATCTACAGAAATAGAAAGGACAATTCACAGTTCATCCAGGCAACAGTGACTCTTATGTACTGGTAAGGTTGAAACATAAATGCCACTATTTCTGATTTGGCACATTAATTCACATAACATGTCATTACACTGTTCCTTGAAATTTGTGAATAACATTAATAAGTACAGCAGGTAAAATAAGTATTGAACATGTCACCATTTTTCTAGGTAAATATATTTAAAAAGGTGCTAATGACATGAAATTTTCACCACATGCCAGTAACCATCCATACCTACAAAGCCAAAAAAAAAAAAAAAAGTCAGAAATTATGTATAATAAAATGGAATGCCAGGGAAAAAACTATTGAACCCCCTAACCGAAATGTATTTATTGCATCGTACAAAATCCTTTGTTGGTAATGACAGATTTTGTATTGGATTCAAGTCAGGTGATTGGCTGGGCCATTCTAGCAGCTGTACTTTCTTTCTTTGAAACAAATTGAGTTTCCTTGGCTTTGTGTTCTGGATCATTGTCTTGCTGAAATGTCCACACTTGATTCATCTTCATCATCCTGGTAGATGGCAGCAGATTTTTATCAAAAATGTCTTGGTACTTTTTTCCATTCATCCTTCTTTCAGTGACCTGAAGTTTGCTAGTACCGTATGCTGAAAAACAGCCCTGCACCATGATGTTCCCACCTCCAAACTTCACTGTTGGTATGGTGTTTATGGTGTTTTTTGGGTGATGTACAGTGCCATTTGACCTCCAAATATGGTGTGTATTATGGCATCCAAAGAATTAAATTTTGGTCTCATATGACAATACTATATTCTCCCAGAATTTCACAGGCTTGTCTAAATGTTGGGCAGCAAACGTTAAACAAGCTGTAATCACTTCCTTACCGCTGGACGTCATATGACGTCCGGGGCTTTAAGTGGGGATATCTGTATGATGCCTGCAGCTTTTTTTCCGTTCGGCCATTCCCTGCACCATAAGAACAATCATAGCAGCTGTTAAGCTGCTTAATCGTTCTTACTGGCAGCGAGAGGGGACTCTCGGAGGCCCGGGCGCGATGTGATGACATCTTGCCCGGTTTGGCAGTAGTCTTTATAGCCAATCATTTTTTATTTCAGGCTTTCTAGTCTTATTGACCCCAGATCTCCCCATAAAGAGGAGCTGTCATTCACTATTTCATTTCTTTAGCCCTTTTTATAGTGTCCACCTGTACCCATAAAACTGATGCTCCAAATTATATAACAACTCCTTGTTTTACTTTTGCTTTGTACGAAGACATTGTAATGTTTAATGTTTCCATTGGCTTCTATTTGTACTCAAAAAATTTCCAATAAAATGCTTTTGATAAAAAAAAAGAAAGAGATAGTATGAGTGAAGGCTGCTGTGTCACTCAATGGACTCGAAGAAAAGAACTCTACAGGGAGTAGAAAAATCCAATCTTCTCTATTGTTCATTGGGGAATACCGCTTTATTCAAAATAAGCAACTAAGAGATAACCAAAATCAGTCCAAACTAAGAGGGGCACACCAAAACCACACAAACAAACGAGCCCAACAAGAAAAAAGGGGGGGGGCATTAAATAGCTGCTTTCAGAAGTTTTCAGCTGAAACTGGCATCTGCAGAGGCAGATATATGGACCATGTAAAATTGAGACCTCATTCACACGTATCAAATCAGACACTGTGTGTGACAAGTATTCTGTGGATACCTGTGAAAAAAGGTATAGTGCGCTCAACACAATCATAAATATTAAACCACTTGCCGACTGCTCACTGAGCTGCTACTGCGGCAAAGTGGCTTGTTACGTCACCAGACTCTCCCCTCTCTCGGCGACGCGCGAGACACAGCTTGTGCGACACAGCGGGAGTCATGCCAGGGGAGGAGAGGTAGTGATCACCGCCACTCTTCCCCGATCGTCGGGGATCGAGTGAGGAAATCCGCCCGCTTGTGTAAACAAAGTGGGCAGATCTCCTATGTGACAAATTACAGGATTCAGCATAGCTGAACCTGTGTTCTGTGTCTGTGTCACACAATCCCCTCCCCCCACACACGTCAGTAAGCATGAGGCATACATTTAACCCCTTGATCACGAATAAAGTTAACCCCTTCCCTGCCAGTGTCATTATTACAGTAACAGTGCATATTTATAGCACTGATTACTGTAGTAATGTCACTGGTACTCCCAAAAGTGTAAAAAAATGGATTTTTGTAAGATCTTACCGTAAAATCCTTTTCTCTTAAGCTCATTGACAGACGTAGTCTTCTTGATTCTCAAGAGCTGGGTTATGTTGTCTCCGCAGGAGTAGGACTAGGCAGAAAGACAAAACGTTCTGGCTCCACCTTAGGGGCAGTCCCTGAGGGTATATCCTCCCTCTCTCTGCTACAGGGAATCAGTTCTGTTCTAAAGCAGTAACAGAGAATTTAACCCAACCCAACTCAATGATAGAGGGGCGGGTACTACGTCTGTCAATGAGCTTAAGAGAAAAGGATTTTACGGTAAGATCTTACAAAAATCCATTTTTCTCTATCGCTCATTGACAGACGTAGTCTTCTTGATTCTCAAGAGCTGGAACATCCAGAAGCAGTGCCACAAATGAGGGGTGGGATTGACAAAAATCAAAATCCAATCTAGAAGGCCCAACCGGAGCCAACCAGAAGTATCAAAGGACTCATCGAGTAAACAGATGAGACCTACCCCACAAATCCTCGAGGTAGACCAACAGTCTCCTCAAACAGTGGCCTGCAGGAACCTTGCGGCCAGAAAAGGCATCTGACGATGCCATCACATGAACCTTATACAATATTGTAAAGGTATGAACCGACGACTAAACAGTCGCCTCGAAAACCTGAACCACTGACGCCTGATGGCGGAAGGTCCAGGAAACTCTAAGCGCCCGAGTAGAATGCGCCTTAAAAGGGAACGGGGGATCCCGACCCTTAGATAAAATAAGCCTATACCACCGTCTGTCTGATCCATCTAAAGATGGTCGCAGCAGAACAGGCAACCCCTTCTTAGGGCCATCCGTGATCACAAACAGTGAATCCGTCTTACAAATTGAATCCGTAGTATTCAAATATATCCTGATCGCCCGAACTACATCCAAGGAATGCCATGCAAATTCTCGAGGATGATTGGGCTAAGGACATAGGAAGGACAATACACTGTCCTCATTCAATGAAACTTTGAAACCACCTTAGGAAGGAAGGATGGATTCGGATGAAGAACAACCTTATCCCTATGAACCACCAGATCTGGGGAACAACAGGATAATGCAGCCAGTTCTGACACCCTGCGTGCAGAAGTGATAGCCACCAAGAAGACCACCTTCTGGGATAAAGTAAGCAAGGGAATCTCCCTGATATTTTCAAAGGGAGGTGTCTGAAGAACCGACAGCACCAAATTAAGATCCCAGGATGGTAACGGCGCGTGCACTGGCGGAGCCAGGTGTCGCACCCCCTGGATGAAATTCCGCACCAAGGAATGAGTAGACAAAGGCTTCTGAAAGAAGATAGCAAATGCTGAAACCAGACCCTTAATAACACTCAAGGCCAGCTTCTGCTCAACTCCCTGTTGCAGAAAAGCCAATATTCGGGCTACCGAATAAAGATGTAGATGGAACCCAAGGGATTCACACCACACAATATAAGACTTCCATGTACGATGATAATCTTTCTGGAAGTCGCTTTCCTTGTTTTAACTAGAATAGGAATAACTGAAGCGGACAATCCCTTGTCCTTCAGCACCTGGGTCTCAATAACCAGGCCGTTTAAAACCAGCGATCGTAAAGCAGGATGGAAGATCGGTCCCTGAGACAGTAGATCCTCCCTGAGAGGAAGTCTCCACGGGACGTCCGCCACCAGTCTGACCAAGTCGGCGTATCAAGCTCGACGAGGCCAGTCCGGAGCTGCCAGGATTACTGGAATTCCTTCCTCCTCTATCCTGCGAAGAAGTCTTGGCAGTAACCCAAGAGGAGGGAAGGCATACATTAGCTGGTATTGCCCCCACGGGGTGACCAGTGCGTCTGCGGTCTCTGCTAGAGGATCGCAGGAGCGAGCCACGAATCTCTGTACTTTTCTGTTGAATCGTGATGCCAACAGATCCACATCCGGGGTGCCCCAACGTAGGCACAACTGGTGGAAAACTTGTGGATGGAGGGACCATTCCCCCTGATCCGGAGTCTGACGGCTGAGATAATCTGCCTGCCAATTTTCCACCCCCGGAATGAACACCGCAGAGATAGCTGGAACAAATCGTTCCGCCCAGCGAAGAATGCAAGCCACTTCTTTGGCCGCTCGGACACTCTTGGTGCCCCCCTGGTGATTGACATAAGCCACGGCTGTGGCGTTGTCCAACTGGATCCGAACCGGGCTGCCCTGGAGCTGCTCGGTCCAGTGAATCAGACAAAGTCTGATCGCTCTCAGTTCCAATACATTTATCGGTAACCTGGATTCTTCCGGGGACCAAAGTCCCTGGACAGATAACTGACCGAGAATTCCTCCCCATCCGGATAGACTGGCATCCGTGGTCACTGTCGTCCAATATATTGGCAGAAATGACTTTCCCTGGCTGAGCATCGGAGACCGAAGCCACCAGACCAGAGACTCTCTGGTCTGTTTGATCAATTGGATCCGATAGTCCAGGGACTCCGGATTCCGATTCCATCTGAGAAGAATCTCTTGCTGAAGAATTCGGGTATGGGACTGGGCAAATGGGACTGCTTCGAAGGAAGCCACCATCAACCCCAGAACCCTCATGCAAGTCCGAAGGGAAGACCAGCTGTTGGATAGTAACAACTGGACTGCTGATTGAATCTTTCGGAGTTTCCCTACCGGAAGGAAAACTCTTGTCCTGACTGTGTCTAGAATTAGACCCAGATATTCGAGCCTCTGGGTGGGAACCAGAAATGACTTTTGCTGGTTCACCAGCCACCCGAATTCCTGTAAAGAAATTATAGCAATTTCTATGTTTTGTAGCAGGGTCTGAGGAGACTCTGCATGAAGCAGGAGATCGTCTAGGTAACCTAGAATCGATATGCCTCTTTGGCGCAGTAGTGCCAACATTGGGGCCAACACCTTCGTGAAGACCCGAGGAGCCGTGGCGAGACCGAAAGGTAACGCCACAAACTGATAGTGGATCTCTTCTACGGAAAAGCGTAGAAACCGCTGATATCCTGCGAAAAATGGGAATGTGAAGATAGGCGTCCTAGATATCTATGGACGCTAGGACATCCCCTGGATGCAGGAAGGCTGCTACTGTGCGAATGGATTCCATCTTGAATTTCCTTATGTCGAGAAAGGAATTGAGTGCCCTTAAGTCCAGAATTGGACGCACTTTGCCCTCTTTCCTGGTTTTGTAAATAGGTTATAATAAAACCCTAGAAAACGTTCTGTCCAAGGAACGTGGACTACCACTCCTTGTTGTAGTAAATCCGTGACTGCTCTCCGCAGATCTTCTAAACGATCCGGGGATAGTCGAATATTGGAAGGGAAGAATCGCGCCGGTGGGAGAGATCGAAACTCGATCTTGTACCCTGACCTTATGACTTCGCAAACCCACTTGTCCGGGATTCTGGAAAGCCATGGATCCGGGAACCGGCGAAGACGTCCCCCCACCCCAGTTATGGGTGGGGGCGCACCTTCAGGCTTTGGACGATTTATCTTCAGATCTGGAGGGGGCGGGCTTTTGCTTGCCCGACCAACGTCCCCTGAAGCCCCCTGAAGGAGCTTTGGAGGACTTAATTTTTTCACCCGCGGAACGAAAAAACCTCTTGTGAGCAGAAAAAGAAGGCCCTCGTTTTTGAGTTCCTTTACCTTTAACATTTTGCGGTAAAAAGGTGCTCTTTCCACCCGTGAGATCCTTAATGATCTCATCTAAGTTGGCTCCAAATAGAGGCTCTCCTAAAAAGGAGATATTAGCCAATGCTTTTTTGGAACCTTGGTCGGCTAACCAACCTTTTAGCCACAGTGTACGCCTGAGAACCACCGCTGAGATTGATGCTCGCGCCAATAATGGAGTGGCGTCTAACGCCGCATCACACACAAACTGTAACCCCTGTATCATTTGTTCCAACAAATCTGATACCGCCTGAGGGACCTCTTCTAAGTCCCGGCGTAACCACTTGGTCCATTCAGTTACAGCCTGCGAAACCAGACCAATAGCAATTATTGGTCTGAAAGCTGATCCAATCAAGGTAAACATGGTGCGAGACATAGCTTCTATCTTGCGATCCACTGGATCTTTAAAAGACGGAGCGTCTTCTAGAGGAATAACCGTGGCTTTATTCAATCTAGCAATTGGTGAATCCACCACAGGTGGTTCTGTCCATTTCTTAATGAGGGTTTCCTCAAACGGATAACGCCTGTTAATGCGTTTAGAAATAGTAGAAGTGCGTTTTGGCAGACTCCATTCTTCTTTGATTGGATTGCCAAAACATTTGGGCAATGGAAAAACCTTCGCCACTTTGATGCGTTTTTTAGTCCCAAAAGGGATTTCAGTTTCAGCTATTTCCGACGGAATACCCTGTAATCTTAAGGTTTCTTGAACAGATACAATGAGTGCGTTTACCAACGCTTCCTCACGGGCTATGGCTGATGCCGAAACATCCTCCTCACTGTCTGAAGAGACAGTACCCGAGACACCAACCCCAGATGAAGTACCTGCAACTGCAGAAATAGGCTCAGAGTCTGAATCCGAAGTTTCAGATAATAAGGGGTTAGGCGGGGGTCGCTTTCTTGCGCCCTGTCAATGACAAGCCACTTCCACCCGGGACACAAAAGTTTCCATAATAGCTGACAATGATTCAACCATCAGTGGGGTGCTGGAGGATCCTGCAGACCCCTCGAGGGGATCCGGTGGAGATACATGAGTGGCAGGGTCCATGTAAATTCAGGACACTTCTGCCAGAAAAAACAAAAAAACTTTTCTTTTTTTTTTTTTTTTTAATTTTTTTTTTTTTTTTAATTTTTTTTTTTTTTTATGTGTCTCCCCCTAGCGCAATAGCGCCCCTCAGAGTACCTGCTTCTCGATCCCACAGAGAGAGAGAGGGACCCCCAAGGCTCACCAACCGATGCAGTGAAGTTTCCAACCAACTGCAGTCAGCGTCTGTCTTTTACAGACTGGAAGGAGCTGTTGCTTTTTCCCGGGTAGAAGGACGTGGCTCCGCCCCCTGTGTACGCCTTCCGGCGTTCCCAGCTCTCCACGAGGTAGCTGGGTTAATGAAACATGGCCGCCCCCATACAGGAGACATTATACTCCAAAAACATGGCGGCCGGCGTGACCTGAGGACATGCATGCACCTGGTCTACGGCAAAATGGCGGCGGACCGCCGAAATAGTTTTTCCCAGCACATCCACCTGCATCTCTGCTGAGTGGCGATTTATTGATCTACAGGAGATACACTACAAATAAGGTAGGATTATACCTCCTATGTCTGCTGTAATGCTACAGTCTGCTGGGTAGAGTGTTAGCTCTCAAACCAAGTCCACTTCCCACAAACACATACTGTATTTACAAGGGGGACTTTTAGTGTCAGATATATACTGACCATGTATGGAGAGGCCCATAATTCATACTGCCTCATAACGAGGAAAGAAAAAAGGGAACGTTTACTCACCATACCGAACCGACAGGCACCCTCTCTTCACAATACCCTCTCCACCGGGGTGGGGGGTTGTGGACCACTCCGGACGCCTCGACTCTCTGGTTCCTGGCGTCCAAGCGAGACTTTTAACTCGCAAGGTCAGTCCCTCCACTGGGACTCCGTCGCGGCCGACCCAGCGCGGAGCTCTGGTCTGCACGCGCTCGTAGGCAGAAACCGGGGTGACCACTGGATCTCAACATCCAGCCCGTCGCCCGGCCCCGCATACTTACTTGAATGTGTCGCGGCCGACCAAGCGCAATGCAATGGTCTGCGCGCGCTCGTAGGCCGGCTGGGGTGACCACTAGTGTCGCCCAGTCCGGCGTTTTTGCTTGAAGATCTCACAGGAAAAAAACACTGGAGAAAAACTACCTAAAAAATATTTTTTCTAAAAGAAAAAATCTTGCCAGGACCAAAAAGATCCCAGCAAGGAACTTAGGTCCTTACTCCTGACTAGACAGAAAAAAACTGATTCCCTGTAGCAGAGAGAGGGAGGATATACCCTCAGGGACTGCCCCTAAGGTGGAGCCAGAACGTTTTGTCTTTCTGCCTAGTCCTACTCCTGCGGAGACAACATAACCCAGCTCTTGAGAATCAAGAAGACTACGTCTGTCAATGAGCTTAAGAGAAAAGGATTTTACGGTAAGATCTTACAAAAATCCATTTTTTTACACTTTTGGGAGTACCAGTGACATTACTACAGTAATCAGTGCTATAAATATGCACTGTTACTGTAATAATGACACTGGCAGGGAAGGGGTTAACTTTATTCGTGATCAAGGGGTTAAATGTATGCCTCATGCTTACTGACGTGTGTGGGGGGAGGGGATTGTGTGACACAGACACAGAACACAGGTTCAGCTATGCTGAATCCTGTAATTTGTCACATAGGAGATCTGCCCACTTTGTTTACACAAGCGGGCGGATTTCCTCACTCGATCCCCGACGATCGGGGAAGAGTGGCGGTGATCACTACCTCTCCTCCCCTGGCATGACTCCCGCTGTGTCGCACAAGCTGTGTCTCGCGCGTCGCCGAGAGAGGGGAGAGTCTGGTGACGTAACAAGCCACTTTGCCGCAGTAGCAGCTCAGTGAGCAGTCGGCAAGTGGTTAATATTTATGATTGTGTTGAGCGCACTATACCTTTTTTCACAGGTATCCACAGAATACTTGTCACACACAGTGTCTGATTTGATACGTGTGAATGAGGTCTCAATTTTACATGGTCCATATATCTGCCTCTGCAGATGCCAGTTTCAGCTGAAAACTTCTGAAAGCAGCTATTTAATGCCCCCCCCCCTTTTTTCTTGTTGGGCTCGTTTGTTTGTGTGGTTTTGGTGTGCCCCTCTTAGTTTGGACTGATTTTGGTTATCTCTTAGTTGCTTATTTTGAATAAAGCGGTATTCCCCAATGAACAATAGAGAAGATTGGATTTTTCTACTCCCTGTAGAGTTCTTTTCTTCGAGTCCATTGAGTGACACAGCAGCCTTCACTCATACTATCTCTTTCTTTTTTTTTTATCAAAAGCATTTTATTGGAAATTTTTTGAGTACAAATAGAAGCCAATGGAAACATTAAACATTACAATGTCTTCGTACAAAGCAAAAGTAAAACAAGGAGTTGTTATATAATTTGGAGCATCAGTTTTATGGGTACAGGTGGACACTATAAAAAGGGCTAAAGAAATGAAATAGTGAATGACAGCTCCTCTTTATGGGGAGATCTGGGGTCAATAAGACTAGAAAGCCTGAAATAAAAAATGATTGGCTATAAAGACTACTGCCAAACCGGGCAAGATGTCATCACATACAATAAGGTAGGATTATACCTCCTATGTCTGCTGTAATGCTACAGTCTGCTGGGTAGAGTGTTAGCTCTCAAACCAAGTCCACTTCCCACAAACACATACTGTATTTACAAGGGGGACTTTTAGTGTCAGATATATACTGACCATGTATGGAGAGGCCCATAATTCATACTGCCTCATAACGAGGAAAGAAAAAAGGGAACGTTTACTCACCATACCGAACCGACGGGCACCCTCTCTTCACAATACCCTCTCCACCGGGGTGGGGGGTTGTGGACCACTCCGGACGCCTCGACTCTCTGGTTCCTGGCGTCCAAGCGAGACTTTTAACTCGCAAGGTCAGTCCCTCCACTGGGACTCCGTCGCGGCCGACCCAGCGCGGAGCTCTGGTCTGCACGCGCTCGTAGGCAGAAACCGGGGTGACCACTGGATCTCAACATCCAGCCCGTCGCCCGGCCCCGCATACTTACTTGAATGTGTCGCGGCCGACCAAGCGCAATGCAATGGTCTGCGCGCGCTCGTAGGCCGGCTGGGGTGACCACTAGTGTCGCCCAGTCCGGCGTTTTTGCTTGAAGATCTCACAGGAAAAAAACACTGGAGAAAAACTACCTAAAAAATATTTTTTCTAAAAGAAAAAATCTTGCCAGGACCAAAAAGATCCCAGCAAGGAACTTAGGTCCTTACTCCTGACTAGACAGAAAAAAACTGATTCCCTGTAGCAGAGAGAGGGAGGATATACCCTCAGGGACTGCCCCTAAGGTGGAGCCAGAATGTTTTGTCTTTCTGCCTAGTCCTACTCCTGCGGAGACAACATAACCCAGCTCTTGAGAATCAAGAAGACTACGTCTGTCAATGAGCGATAGAGAAAATGTCAGTTAGGGGTCCGATCTGTCCACCGCAATGTCGCAGTCCCGCAAAAAAAAAAAAAAAAAAAAAAAAAAAAAAAATCGCAGATCGTCGCCATTACTAGTAAAAAAAAAACAATAAAAATGACAAATCTTTCCCGTAGTTAGTAAACACGATAGCTTTTGCGCAAACCAATCAAAATACGCTTTTTTTTTACCAAAAATATGTAGCAGAAAACAAATTGGCCTAAAATGTTAAAAAATTTTGATTTTTAATTTTTTTTGGGAATGTTATATATCAGAATGTAAAAAATATTGTTTTTTTTTTTTTTTCAAAATTGTCGCTCTTTTTTTCAAAAATGTTAAATCGCACAGGTGATCAAATACCAAAGAAAGCTCTATTTGTGGGGAAAAAAAGGACATAAATTTAATTTGGGTACAGCGTCGCATGACAGTGCAATTGTCCGTTAAAGAAACGCAGTGCGGAATCGCAAAATATAGCCTGGTCAGGAATGGGGTAAAATCTTCCGGTCTTAAAGCGGTTAAAAATACACTCATTGAGAATTTTTTTGTCAAAGACATGTAGCTAAATACATTTTGGCCTAAATATATGACAAAAATTTAATATATTGGATATTTTTTAACTGTCAAAGTAGAAAATGTCAATTTTTCCGCAAAACATTCGCTCTTTTTTTATTAATATCGCAAAACATGAAAAGCGTAGAGGTGATCAAATACCACCAAAAGAAAGCTCTGTTTATGGGGGAAAAAAAAAACGTAAATTTCGTTTTGGTACAGGGTCGCATGACCGCGCAATTGTCAGTTAAAATCGCGCAGTGCCAAGTTGCAAAAAGTGGCCTGGACGTTAAGCAGGAAAATCCTCCGGTGGTAAAGTGGTTTTAAACATATGACATCTGGGATGACCCAAATATTATGGTGATCTTCATACAGTGTGAAAAACTATATGGGAAAATTCTTTATGCAAAAACATATAATTTATAACAATCGTGGGAAAAATAAATAAATAAGTAAAAAAAAAAATATATAGTCCTCCGATTGAATATATATATATATATATTTTCACGATTGTTATAAATTATATGTTTTTGCATAAAGAATTTTCACATATGGTTTTTCACACTGTATGAAGATCACCATAATATTTGGGTCATCCCAGATGTCATATGTGCAGACAGCCCCAACTCCCTAGAGTTGCAGACAGCACCAACTCCTTACAGTCCATCATTGAGTTGCACAGGTTGAGTGGCCGCCACAGGTATTTACAGTAAACTGGCTCTAGAGAACACGTGAACAGAAGACCAAGTTGTAGCCTTGTAAATCTAAGACACTGAGGCCGTAAGAATCGTAAGAAATACTCACTGCTCTAGTCGAATGGCCTTTATTGGGAAAAGGAGGCAATTTATCTCTCAACTCCTAGGCCTGTGTAACAACATGTCAAATACACTTAGAAATAGTGGATTTGGAAGCCACAAAATCTTTTAGGATCTTCTGGAATAATAAATAGGAAGCCTGTTTAAAAGGGGCAGTGGTTAAGAGGTAAAACCTGACAGCCCTCAACACATCCACACAATGGAGAGACATCTCCTTGAGGTGAATAGGTGCTAGACACAAAGGTAACACAATATCTTCATTAGGTTGAAAAGCAGAGACCACCTTTGGCACAAAGGAGGCCTCAAACCAACCTGGTCTTTGTTTAAAATCAAACATGGCTACAGAACAATGCTAATAAATGGGGGGCCCTTCTAGCTTAAGTGGTGGCCACAAGACAGGCTACCTTACAGGATAAGAACCTGAAGGAAATGTCCCCCATAAGTTCGAATGCAAGTTTTAAATTCCACGGTTGGAGTGCGGGATGGGCGGGGGTAAAAACGTGTGCAACCCTGTGAATGAAGGAACAAATCAGTGAATTATTGAGCAAAATTAGAAAAACAGAGCAGATACCGGACCCTTGATGTTGCTAAGTACTATGTTTTGTTTTACCCCCAATTGATTGATTGATTAAAAGAGCACAGCCCACTGAAAAGGCACATTGGGAAAGCCACCAAAGCCTCACAACAGTAAAAAGAAGTCTTCAATGTGACATGATAAATCTTGTGGGAAGTAGATTTACAAGATTTAAGTATGGCCAGGAGAACTTAATCCACAATGCCTCTGTCAGAACCTGGGTTTCAATAACCAGGTTGTCATGACCAGTGACCAATAGGCAGGGTGCAAGTTTGGTCCTTGGGATAAAAACCTAGCCAATCTGATAAAGGTCACGGAGTGTCAGATAACAGGTGAATGATGTTGTGTGTACCACACTCTCTGAAGCCAATCTGTAGCTATGAGAATATCTGGAATGCCCTTGCTTTCGATTATTCGAAAATACAGATGAGGTAGTAGTTTTAGCTTAATACACAAATACTGTAGATCGAGGTATACTGATCCTATGTCACAAACAGGGTATTCACTGAATTTTCCATCAAGTTCTACATCCTGGAAAAAAACTTGTCCAGCTTCTTGTTGGACCAAAATGCTGAAAAATTCACATTCTGCATCCTCCGCTGCAGACATATGTCCCAAAACACCTCTTGATTGGGAGAACATTCTCTAGGTCCAATGTTGTCTGATTGTTCTTCACACTAGGCATGTGCACGAGATTGAAGCTCAACAAAGGACAGAACAAGACATATTTTACCTCCTGGTGCTCCCTGATACATTTCTTGATTCACAGCTGTGGCACTGTCTGATTTAACCCAGAACAGATAAATGGTCAGAAGGGGGTTCCAGTGGAGGAAATTCAGAATAACAGCACATAATTCTAAATTGTTAATGGGAAGATTGGGTTCCTCCAGAAACAAATAACCCTTAAAAGAAAAAATAGTCCATAACTCCACCCTAACCCAGAAGGTAGGCGTCTGTTGTGACACTCTCAACATAAGGAAGAACAAAAACAGAGGCATCTTGAGTTTAGAATTTAATCGGATCATCTTGTACAGAGAAAGACTGGACTTGTCAAATGCTGTGAGACTTCGATTGTAAAGTGTTGGGATGGAGTTGAGATGGAACTGCTTAAAAAGTATCTACCATCAATTCCAACACTCGCTTGCAGTTCTGTTAGGAACAAATCCAATACATTTCAATGCGCTGTATGTATCCCCTAGCTATCAGCAAACCCACACTTATGTATTTAGTTAGTGACTGCCAACAGCATCAAAATTAACATCAACCATAAAATTGCAATGCTATACGAAAACAATTCTACTAAATATATCCAAAAAATATTACACATACTGTAAATTTAAAAATATACATATGAAAAACATGCTCATAACTCACCACAAACGTCCAAATCTATTACACACTTACACAAACTAATATTGTGTGTACCACTCCAGTTACTCCATTAAACTATGCATAAGTAAACTAAAGTGTTAAGAAGACTTTTCAATCACAAGTACATTTTATAAGACACACATATCTAACTGTGCTTCAATTCATATCTACTGCAGTGTTTTCTTCTGCATGTTTCCCAGTTGTGCTCAAAGGGGTGCACTTTCATTTCAGGATTCCTTGAATACAGGTCATGTAGCATTTGAATCTCCTTAGAGGGTAATAATTCTCCATTAACATCATCGCTTGTATCATAACTCAGAGCAAGGAAACAAAAAACTTATAGTGCTTACTGAAACCCTTTATTATAAACTGCAAAAAAATATGAGAAACAGCCTTTCATTCCACAGCACTCTGCATGAAACCAGCCCAGGGGATACTTAGCTGCCTGTTAGAACGTGCTCCTGTAGTTAGATACTAGGATCAGCTTCCCTATGTCCAGCACGATGATGAACACCTACTTGGCATTATTCAAAAGGGTTGTTGGAAACTAAAACCTGGCTATCATTCAGCGTTGCATCAGACAAAATTCACTGTGATGAGCCCCGGGTCAGGCATTTCTCGGATCGACCCTTGTTCCTCCTCCCCAGGACTGGATTACTTTTGGATACATGACACTATTTTAGGTAGTGTTCATTCCATTTAGACAGTATGGGTGGAGGGGGAGATTAGGGTCTTTTTAATCAGAAATTATAATGGCACCTGCACCCATGTACAGACAATGGAAAAAATTCTAGCAAGGGCATAGACCTGTCCCTAAGAAAGAGGTCAAGACTACGTCCCTACAAGAAGAAAAGGGGGTTTAAATGTGCCTCTACAAACAGTCAAAGTATGCACATGTTCATGTCACATAACAACGGTACACAACTGTTTAAAAAATTCAATAAATCTTTATTAGTACATGGTAAAAACAAAAAGTATATCACTCTAATAAATTGAATAGTCAATACATAGTGACAGGATTAGTACAATTACAGATAAAAATGCTGGAGCTACGCGTTTCGCATTATGCGCTTCCTCAGGGTCCAGCAAGGGAAAGTATGTAAACAAAGATTCAGTCTTTAATAATCTAAAAGGTACATAAAACAGTTATTAGATTTATAAATATACACATATATCTATAACATTTTTATTATCAGTTTGTTATTTTCAGCTATCAATTGTATGTTACTTATATTGTTATCTTAGCCTTGAACACATCAATTTTACTCTAATTATTTCAAAATTATATAAGTAGATCAAAAATAGATTTCCCACAGATATAGCTGGTTAGTGTATTGGTTCATATATTGTAGATTCATTTAAATAACAAAGAGAAAGAGAGAAACTTTTCTACTTATTTATCTCTTTATTCTTTGCTTGTCAAAAAGACAAGGAACTACATCCCACAACTAAAAAGGAAAAATAGGAAAGGGTAAGGGAAAAGGAAAAGAGATAGGGGATGAATGTGAAAGAAAAATGAAAAAAAGGGGAGATAATGTAGAGTGTGAATCACCACGTAGCCCAAAGGGGGGGCAATAAGAGGGATAGGCTAGTTTCCCCGAATGCTATAGATCAAGGGACAGTCCATCCACAGAGGAGGCATGGAGGAGACCAAAAGATGAATGGCATACATAAAGAGCTATATTCCCTCCATTATAGAATGTAGATATGACCTACTAAGGCATTAGATTGTCTTACCCCAATTAAGACGTCACAATGAATAGAGTTGAGTATACTTGTTTAATTTAAAATCACGTTATATGAAAGGGGGAGCCAAAAGCCCCTAAAATCAACAGAAAGAAAAAAGCAAATTTATATGTATATATGGTTACTCCTTATCTAATTGCTTTGATCAGGGGGATAGTAATTTGAGTATTAAGAGTGGACACTTACCAGGGACTCGTTCTATAAAGTTTAAGTGTTAGGTGGTGTAAGAGTCATAAAAGACGTACACCAGTTTAAGTGAAAGAAGGGTTAAACACTGGAATCCCCTTAAAAGATGTGCACCAGTATTAAGTGAGAAAAGGGTTAAATAAAGAATCCCCTTAAAAATTGGGGATCATTGTAGTGCTGAAAGTATAAAAACTAAATATAAGAGAGTCACTGGACGCTTTAGACAATTGGATCCAACCCCGAATCTGAAAAGATATATAAAAATAATAGACCATTGGTAAATGGCTGAGCCTGACAGAAAGGAAAGATAAGGAGCTGGTATAAAGTTGAAAAACTTACCATCAGAAGCAATTCAGAGAGCCCACGGGGAGTATGACACTCAGCCTATAAGCCTGTAAATGTGAGCTTACTAAGTTGTCCGGTATATATACTAACCATTCTATGTTTGATCTCCTCCTCCTCCCGGTCTCACGCCCCCCACATCCGCCCGCCATAGCGTCCACGTGTAGACGCCGCGGGAGGATGTTCCCGCATACCGGAAGTGAGCATCACTTCCGGTTCCGGGACCGGAAGTGACGATCTGCCATGACGTAATCCACTATTCAAACAGATTAAAGCCAATATTAGCTGACCAGCACCGTCAGAAATGGTAATATTATACGTGCATCAAAAACAGGGATATATCTTAACCATCAATGTGGCATATATGAAATACATCTGAATATAACTATTTACTCCCTATTTGTATCAATTCAAAACTGCATTTTAGCCATATAAGGGGAAAAGTTATCCACAAACGTACCAAAACAAACAGTTTTACTCAGAAATGTCATCAGCAATTCTGTTTACATGGTGTGATCATATGGGGCAGTGAATAATTCAGATTTATAAGAAGAAGAAGAGAAAGAATAAATAGATTATAAAATCTGGCAACCAATATGCAGGACAATGGACCACGCGGTAAGCAGACCCACAGCAAACAGACAAAAAAAAAGGAGGGGGAAAGGGGGGAAGAAAGAAAGGAGGGGAAGGGAAGAAAAAAAAAAAAAAAAAAAAAACATATAAAATAGAAATATATAAGGTATAAATCTAAATGAATTGATCTCTTCAATATCATATTGGAGAATCTAAAAGGGTATTAATCTACCAAAAAGGGAGCAAAGCTCAGGTGTTCATTAAGTCCTGGAAGGTTGCATGCATTTAAAGAAAAAATCCAACGTGCTTCCCTTTGTAGAATTAAGTTATCAAAAGGTCCCCCTCTGGGTCCAGGATGGATCCTATCTAGGGCAAAAAATTAAAATTTTGGACATTTATATCTATGCGTTTGGGCTATGTGTCTCGCTATGGGACTTTCTAAGTCGCCACCCCTTATGTATGATACATGATCCTTGATTCTCTCCCAGAGATGCCGTTTAGTTTTCCCCACATAAAAGGCGGGACATTCACATTTCCAAAGATAGACAATACCTATAGTTTGGCATGTCACAAAATGTTTTAAAATAAATGGGCGTCCATTTGGCAATGTTTGTTGAGTCTTGCTAGCAATGAATTTACAGTAACCACACAGTCCACAAGGGAAAGTACCTTGGGGTAATTTGGTACAGGGGTCTGCCCTTTTGTCTCTCTGGTAGTGACTGGCTGTCACCATATCTCGAATGGATTTATTTCTCCTAAAAATCATATTGGGTTTAATATCTACAAAGTTACTGAGGATTTTATCCTCTGCCAAGAGATGCCAATGTTTGGCTATAATACTTTTTAGTTGGTTAGATTGAGAACAATATCTCCTGATCATTTTAGTTGGGTTTTGAGAGTTTTGACATTCTCCTTGAAAGAGGAGAAGGTCTCTAGGACTGTCTTTTGCTTTTTTGTATGCTTTTTTAGTGCTTTTTCTACTATATCCCCTCTGTAGGAATCTCTCTTGTAATTCTAAAGCTTCTTTTTCAAATTCAGTCTCTTCCGAACAGTTCCTACGAATCCTATATACTGTCCTATTGGTATTCCTTGAATTACATGTCTTGGATGGCTGCTATCTGCATGCAGTAATGCGTTTGTGGCAGTTGGTTTTCTATAGAGTGTGGTTGCAAGTGTATTATCCATGCTTCTATAGATCTCAAGATCTAAAAAAGGAATCCTGGATCTATCAAAAACATAGGTAAAATGCAAGTTGAAGTCATTTACATTCAAGATATCTATGAATTCCTTTAGGATGTCGAGAGGACCCGACCAAAGGACGAATATATCGTCGATATATCTTTTCCAGATCTCTATATATGCCAGATATGCTGACAGATTCTTGGGCAAAGAGCCATCGTTCCCACCCCCCCAGGTACAGGTTGGCATAAGATGGGGCGCATTTGGTCCCCATCGCCACTCCCTGTACCTGGAGGTAGTGGGAACCATCAAACACAAACACGTTATGTGTCAAGATGAAGAATAATAAGTCCGAAACAAACTTATTTAGCCTTCTATGGTCGAGTCCTCTCTCATCCAAAAAGGATTCAACAACTTCCACACCTCGAGAGTGTGGAATATTTGAGTATAAGGACTCAACGTCTATGGATACCAGATAGGTCTCCTCTTCAATCTGTATATCTTCAATCGTTAATAGCATATGCATAGTATCTTTTAGATATGAGGGTAGCGACTCTACATGTGGGCGAAGATATGCATCTATGTATGAACTGGCATTTTGTGTAAGACTATTGATGCCCGAGACTATGGGGCGACCGGGGGGATTGGTGTGATTTTTATGCATTTTTGGAAGTGCATAAAATGTAGGCGTTGTGGGTTCTTTAATAATCAAAAATTCCATCAAGTCCTTGGTTATAATACCCCATTGATGGTATTGATTTAGGAGTTTTAGGAATTCTCTTTGATTCTTAAGTAACTGTAAACTGCTTACTCTTGAATACCAGGCTCTATTATCAAGAATGTTGTTGCACATTTCTGTGTATTGTACTTGATTTAAAATGACGACATTTCCGCCTTTATCCGCAGACTTAATCACAATATCTTTGCGTTCTTGTAAGTTTCGTAGAGCCTGGTATTCAGTTTCAGTTTTTTTTTTTTCCCTGTTTTTGTTGTCTGTGTGTCTGGGTCTGTCCTTTTGTCTCTCTGACAGTGATTGAAATGGCTGACTATCTGGGAAATCTTTGGTCCAATTACATGCTACAAATACAGACTGAAATTCGCGGTTCAAATAAGGAGGACTCTGAAATCTCGCAAATTACAACTCGTTTAAGACAACTTCTAATACGTAAGACAACTTTTTTCTGGCATGCCACTTATTTTCAACAATATATAGACACCAAAATTATACCTATCAGGTTACGTATACAAATATTTCCAACAATTCACTCAGTTTCATCGGAATTAAAAAATAAATGGGAAGAAAATCTCACACAATGCTCAATCGAAATGATGAAGATTCTGAAAGGCTATTATGAGGCAGAAGCACTCATTCTAGACAAAGAAATAGTAGAAATTGTAAACCAACTAGGGGCATTCCAAAATAAACCCATTTTTAAGGAAAAAAATCTTGAAATCAAACATGCAGTGGAAAAATTTAGTGGAGAAATTATTAAAAGAAAAGATAAAAAAATGAATCGTGACCAAGTGGCATTTAGGACAGGAAGAGCCTATAAATGGGAAAGGAATACTAATAAAACATATAGATCTAGACCACAAAATGAACAGAATAGAGAGGATGGCAACTGGTCTGACTCATCAGCTGCATCCTCCACATCTTCCAATTTCTGGAATGCTCGCCAAGAGAGATCTAATAGAACTAGACAGGAAAAAAGGAAAGATGATGAAAGGGATATCCCTATGGGAACACAGCATAATTTGCAGACTACACAAACAGCCAAGGCTTTAAAACTTGGACCTAAAACTCAAAACCAATCACCATCAAACCCAATGGCAAGTGTATCCAGCACATTATCAGCAAGTGCTCAAGGAACACACTGTGGAACTATCCCAAAAAGAAACCCCCCTAATACTCAGGACAATGCTTTTTTAGAACAAATGACACTAGGACTCCTAGGCCCTCTAAAAATACCCACAACAGAAGAGAAAAACTAAACCAAGAAACAAACTCTCTACAAGTCATTAACATCTCTGGTGTTCAATTAAATGAAGAGGAAATTAAAGTACTTGGTCTAGGGCTCAATTTTTGTCCGGCAAAAGACGTAGATCGTTTTGAATTTATAAAAGATGTTAATCTTTTTGCACGTAAGCTTAATTTTAGGTCCCTAATTGAGGGCCCTAAAATCAAGCAAAAAGAAGCCCCTATGGGTGGTCTTCTTCAAACTTGGCGCGATTGGTCCAAAAAGGATTATAAGATGCTTAAAATCCTGACCGAGCTTGAGGATGAGTCGGGTCCGATTACACTCGGACCCAACCCACCCTCGACCTCGGAAGGAACAACACAACAATCAGTACAAATTTTTAAAAAAAAGTCTAAACGTTTCCCGAGTCAAACCAATCCTAAAGTTGATCTTTTCATTCATATGGTAACAAAGGATATTAAACAAATGAACATACGAAAAAACTCTAGTAACCTGTCCGAAACTGAATACCAGGCTCTACGAAACTTACAAGAACGCAAAGATATTGTGATTAAGTCTGCGGATAAAGGCGGAAAAGTCGTCATTTTAAATCAAGTACAATACACAGAAATGTGCAACAACATTCTTGATAATAGAGCCTGGTATTCAAGAGTAAGCAGTTTACAGTTACTTAAGAATCAAAGAGAATTCCTAAAACTCCTAAATCAATACCATCAATGGGGAATTATAACCAAGGACTTGATGGAATTTTTGATTATTAAAGAACCCACAACGCCTACATTTTATGCACTTCCAAAAATGCATAAAAATCACACCAATCCCCCCGGTCGCCCCATAGTCTCGGGCATCAATAGTCTTACACAAAATGCCAGTTCATACGTAGATGCATATCTTCGCCCACATGTAGAGTCGCTACCCTCATATCTAAAAGATACTATGCATATGCTATTAACGATTGAAGATATACAGATTGAAGAGGAGACCTATCTGGTATCCATAGACGTTGAGTCCTTATACTCAAATATTCCACACTTTCGAGGTGTGGAAGTTGTTGAATCCTTTTTGGATGAGAGAGGACTCGACCATAGAAGGCTAAATAAGTTTGTTTCGGACTTATTATTCTTCATCTTGACACATAACGTGTTTGTGTTTGATGGTTCCCACTACCTCCAGGTACAGGGAGTGGCGATGGGGACCAAATGCGCCCCATCTTATGCCAACCTGTACCTGGGGGGGTGGGAACGATGGCTCTTTGCCCAAGAATCTATGTCAGCATATCTGGCATATATAGAGATCTGGAAAAGATATATCGACGATATATTCGTCCTTTGGTCGGGTCCTCTCGACATCCTAAAGGAATTCATAGATATCTTGAATGTAAATGACTTCAACTTGCATTTTACCTATGTTTTTGATAGATCCAGGATTCCTTTTTTAGATCTTGAGATCTATAGAAGCATGGATAATACACTTGCAACCACACTCTATAGAAAACCAACTGCCACAAACGCATTACTGCATGCAGATAGCAGCCATCCAAGACATGTAATTCAAGGAATACCAATAGGACAGTATTATAGGATTCGTAGGAACTGTTCGGAAGAGACTGAATTTGAAAAAGAAGCTTTAGAATTACAAGAGAGATTCCTACAGAGGGGATATAGTAGAAAAAGCACTAAAAAAGCATACAAAAAAGCAAAAGACAGTCCTAGAGACCTTCTCCTCTTTCAAGGAGAATGTCAAAACTCTCAAAACCCAACTAAAATGATCACGAGATATTGTTCTCAATCTAACCAACTAAAAAGTATTATAGCCAAACATTGGCATCTCTTGGCAGAGGATAAAATCCTCAGTAACTTTGTAGATATTAAACCCAATATGATTTTTAGGAGAAATAAATCCATTCGAGATATGGTGACAGCCAGTCACTACCAGAGAGACAAAAGGGCAGACCCCTGTACCAAATTACCCCAAGGTACTTTCCCTTGTGGACTGTGTGGTTACTGTAAATTCATTGCTAGCAAGACTCAACAAACATTGCCAAATGGACGCCCATTTATTTTAAAACATTTTGTGACATGCCAAACTATAGGTATTGTCTATCTTTGGAAATGTGAATGTCCCGCCTTTTATGTGGCTAAAACTAAACGGCATCTCTGGGAGAGAATAAAGGATCATGTATCATACATAAGGGGTGGCGACTTAGAAAGTCCCATAGCGAGACACATAGCCCAAACGCATAGATATAAATGTCCAAAATTTTAATTTTTTGCCCTAGATAGGATCCATCCTGGACCCAGAGGGGGACCTTTTGATAACTTAATTCTACAAAGGGAAGCACGTTGGATTTTTTCTTTAAATGCATGCACCCTTCCAGGACTTAATGAACACCTGAGCTTTGCTCCCTTTTTGGTAGATTAATACCCTTTTAGATTCTCCAATATGATATTGAAGAGATCAATTCATTTAGATTTATACCTTATATATTTCTATTTTATATGTTTTTTTTTTTTTCTTCCCTTCCCCTCCTTTCTTTCTTCCCCCCCTTTCCCCCTCCTTTTTTTTTTTTTGTCTGTTTGCTGTGGGTCTGCTTACCGCGTGGTCCATTGTCCTGCATATTGGTTGCCAGATTTTATAATCTATTTATTCTTTCTCTTCTTCTTCTTATAAATCTGAATTATTCACTGCCCCATATGATCACACCATGTAAACAGAATTGCTGATGACATTTCTGAGTAAAACTGTTTGTTTTGGTACGTTTGTGGATAACTTTTCCCCTATATGGCTAAAATGCAGTTTTGAATTGATACAAATAGGGAGTAAATAGTTATATTCAGATGTATTTCATATATGCCACATTGATGGTTAAGATATATCCCTGTTTTTGATGCACGTATAATATTACCATTTCTGACGGTGCTGGTCAGCTAATATTGGCTTTAATCCGTTTGAATAGTGGATTACGTCATGGCAGATCGTCACTTCCGGTCCCGGAACCGGAAGTGATGCTCACTTCCGGTATGCGGGAACATCCTCCCGCGGCGTCTACACGTGGACGCTATGGCGGGCGGATGTGGGGGGCGTGAGACCGGGAGGAGGAGGAGATCAAACATAGAATGGTGAGTATATATACCGGACAACTTAGTAAGCTCACATTTACAGGCTTATAGGCTGAGTGTCATACTCCCCGTGGGCTCTCTGAATTGCTTCAGATGGTAAGTTTTTCAACTTTATACCAGCTCCTTATCTTTCCTTTCTGTCAGGCTCAGCCATTTACCAATGGTCTATTATTTTTATATATCTTTTCAGATTCGGGGTTGGATCCAATTGTCTAAAGCATCCAGTGACTCTCTTATATTTAGTTTTTATACTTTCAGCACTACAATGATCCCCAATTTTTAAGGGGATTCTTTATTTAACCCTTTTCTCACTTAATACTGGTGCACATCTTTTAAGGGGATTCCAGTGTTTAACCCTTCTTTCACTTAAACTGGTGTACGTCTTTTATGACTCTTACACCACCTAACACTTAAACTTTATAGAACGAGTCCCTGGTAAGTGTCCACTCTTAATACTCAAATTACTATCCCCCTGATCAAAGCAATTAGATAAGGAGTAACCATATATACATATAAATTTGCTTTTTTCTTTCTGTTGATTTTAGGGGCTTTTGGCTCCCCCTTTCATATAACGTGATTTTAAATTAAACAAGTATACTCAACTCTATTCATTGTGACGTCTTAATTGGGGTAAGACAATCTAATGCCTTAGTATGTCATATCTACATTCTATAATGGAGGGAATATAGCTCTTTATGTATGCCATTCATCTTTTGGTCTCCTCCATGCCTCCTCTGTGGATGGACTGTCCCTTGATCTATAGCATTCGGGGGAACTAGCCTATCCCTCTTATTGCCCCCCCTTTGGGCTACGTGGTGATTCACACTCTACATCATCTCCCCTTTTTTCATTTTTCTTTCACATTCATCCCCTATCTCTTTTCCTTTTCCCTTACCCTTTCCTATTTTTCCTTTTTAGTTGTGGGATGTAGTTCCTTGTCTTTTTGACAAGCAAAGAATAAAGAGATAAATAAGTAGAAAAGTTTCTCTCTTTCTCTTTGTTATTTAAATGAATCTACAATATATGAACCAATACACTAACCAGCTATATCTGTGGGAAATCTATTTTTTAATCTACCTATATAATTTTGAAATAATTAGAGTAAAATTGATGTGTTCAAGGCTAAGATAACAATATAAGTAACATACAATTGATAGCTGAAAATAACAAACTGATAATAAAAATGTTATAGATATATGTGTATATTTATAAATCTAATAACTGTTTTATGTACCTTTTAGATTATTAAAGACTGAATCTTTGTTTACATACTTTCCCTTGCTGGACCCTGAGGAAGCGCATAATGCGAAACGCGTAGCTCCAGCATTTTTATCTGTAATTGTACTAATCCTGTCACTATGTATTGACTATTCAATTTATTAGAGTGATATACTTTTTGTTTTTACCATGTACTAATAAAGATTTATGAATTTTTTAAACAGTTGTGTACCGTTGTTATGTGACATGAACATGTGCATACTTTGACTGTTTGTAGAGGCACATTTAAACCCCCTTTTCTTCTTGTAGGGACGTAGTCTTGACCTCTTTCTTAGGGACAGGTCTATGCCCTTGCTAGAATTTTTTCCATTGTTCATTCCATTTATTACCTTTATATTTTCCCTCCCCTCCTTTTATATTTATATTGTGTTATAATTTAGATCTGTTATTTTTAGATACCCTACCTACCTCTAAGCTCCTGATGAATGGACGGAGGTCCATGAAACGCGTCGAGCCTACATTTACTCAGATATTCTATTCAAGTTTTATATATTGTAAGACCATGTACCTATAGAGAATATGGGGTCATATGTAATCCACTATATTTTTACAGTTTTTTATTGGATATGTTACAAGTGTATTTATTCCTATCTATATTAATTGTATATGTGATTTATGAATTGTAATTAAATATGGTATATTATAAATTGTACATCTGATTATATGTCAGCTCTCTATAGGTCCCCCTTGAGGGGTTCTCTATGTTATTTATATAACAAACATATATGTCTAGCTGCGCTCATGTAAAGTTCCATACTCCCTTTCTTTTTGCATAACAAAAACAGAGTATGGCCAACTTTAGTCATGCAGAGAAGGCTGTCATGAGAATATGTGGAGCTACACTTCATCACTGAGCCTCCACAGAGAAAGCTGTCAGAGTTTGTAGAGATGAACTCCTGAAGAATTTTCACAGATAATGCTGCCATAGAAGCTTGTGGAGATAAGCGTTTTTACTGAGGTTCCACAAAAAAACTTGTAGTTCAGGCATAACAGTGTTAGACTGACAAACAAGTTCACTGCCCTGAAGAAACAAACAGTTTGCTTGTCTCTGAGACAAAGTCCAGCAACGAGGAAGCAACAAGTAAAAGTTGATCATACATGGATCACAATTCGGACAGTTCAGCAGGGACTGGCTGAATTTCAATTCATTTATGGCCACTGTGATTGAACAGAAGTCGATCTACCCATCAACTGATTCTGTTCAATCACCTTCTTGGATTTTAGCCGCTTGATCAGCAATGCAGGCTGTAGACTGCTGTGCTGATCCGTGTATTCTCCGACCTGGTTGAACGAAATAAAACCGAATCATCTATGGCCAGCTTAAAAAGACAAGCACAGTCAGAGGGAAGGAAAGGAAAAAAAATCCCTTTCACACAGTTCCGGCCTTTTTCTTCTTTTTTTCTTTTAAATAACTCCCGTGATAGTCTCAGCTTATGTGATCTAAACTGGCATTTGCTGCAAAAGAAAAAGTTTGCTGTCTTAGGTCTCATTGTTGCTGGACTCATTGTCCCATCAGGATACAGTAAGCGTCTATCCTTTGTGTGGACATCTGAAGCCCTCTCAGAGTTTCTTCCAGGAAATGGTGCTGCTGGGTACCCCCAAGTCCAAATCATTTGGTGGAGGGGAGATTATGGTGTGGGGTTGTCTTTCAGGGGTTGGGCTTGGCCCTTTAGTTCCAGTGAAGGGAACTCTTAAGCCGTCGGCATACCAAGACATTTTGGACAATTTAAAGCTTTTTGGGAACAGTTTGGGGGTGGCCCCTTCCTGTTTCAACATGACTGTGCACCAGTGCACAAAGCAAGGTCCATGAAGACATGGATGAGCGAGTTTGGGGTGTAGGAACTTGACTGGCCTACCTCACCTACCTCAACCTGATAGAACACCATTAGGATGAATAAGAGCGGAGACTGTGAGCCAGGCCTTCTCGTCCAACATTAGTGCCTGACCTCACAAATGCGCTTTTGGAATAGAGGTCAAACATTTCCATGCAAACACTCCTAAACCTTGTTGACAGCCTTCCCAGAAGAGTTGAAGCTGTTATAGCTGCAAAGAGTGAGTCAACTCAATATTGAACCCTACGGACTAAGACTGGGATGCCATTAAAGGTCATAAGCGTGTAAAGGCAGGTGTCCCAATACTTTTGACATATAGTGTATTTCTGCTGGCTATTGAAAAGAAGATTATTTTTTTTGCCAGTAGACCAATTAATCCCGACTAGGCATCTGGCATGGTGACAGCCTTATTGATTACAATTATTCAGTTCTTGCTGCACTTCTAAGCAGTTTAGCACTTATGAACTGTCACTATTCAATAAAGTAATTTTACATCTGGTTCCTATTTAAGGCACAGTTCCCACTTTGAAGTAGGGCTGAACGATAGTCGATGTGATATCGACTATCGTGCTGCGGGCGTGGGCGATAGTCACATCGCCGAACATACGATAGTAGGCATAGGCAGGGAGAAGTCAGGAGACCTCACAGTGCTTGTAGAAGGTAGCAGAACACAGCCCGACATCCGTCCCACACACGTTCAGTCTGCCTGCCTGCAGCTAGTTCTCCTGACTGAGCAGTGAGCAGCGCGCCCTGAGCAGCTGCACAGCTAACCAATCACGCGTGCCTGCACCCCTGATTGGTTCGCTATGCCGCTACTCACGACATGATTGGTTCGCTGTGCCGCGCTCACCGCTCGGTCAAGAGAACTAGCTGCAGGGTGGCAGACTGAACGTGTGGGACGGATGTCATGTCGGGCTGTGTTCTTCTACCTCCTACCACCACTGTGAGTCCCGGACTCTGCCTAATCCACACTGTCAGTGTCTTCTGCATTCCACCCAGTTCAATATCGCGATATACATCGTTGAAAAACAAATATCGCAATGTCCTTTTTTTCCCAATATCGTGCAGCCCTACTTTGAAGCGAACATCCCTGCAGTCAAGTCAATGCAAGTCATGTTGAAGTTGCCCTAGTGTGAACCGCAGCTAAGAAATAGTGCTAAAACAGGGAAAATCCCTAAAGCTGAATGAAGTTGGTTTACATGCCAAAGGATTTGCATTTCTGTCCATCCAGTCCTGAGATTTACACAGCTTAGCCATACAGCACTGTTTAGTCAGGAAGGGCACAAGACCGGAGTTTTTTCTTCTCTTCTTATGGTTTCTTTTCATGTTCTCATATACTTAGCTAGTAACCTTTCCTCTTTTGTCTTTACCGGCAATATAAGCTGTCCACATACCTTATAATCTACAAGGGCAGCAAGAGATAACAAGGGGACAAGAAGCAACCTCCACCTTACACCAGGTGTACTAGGACTGTGCTGGGCAAAGCGGAGAAAGTCCTTGTTCCCTATAAAGACCGATCACACCCCTCCACTGCAGTGGTGTGCGCTAAAAAAAAAGTATTACACGCAGTACTTTTTTTCCAGCATAAAGGATTGCGAAAAACTACCATATCACAACACCACTGTGTGAACAGAACTTACTGAACTGTCACTTGTGACAGTTCTAACAAAAGAAAAAAAAAATTTGAACAAAAAGGAAAAAATAAAACTTGTCACAATCCAGAGTATTTCAATAAAAAAACAAAAACAAACCTATGTTATTTTCAGTGAAAACACTCATAAAACAACCTAGTTGAGCCCAGTCCTGCTTTTTCCTTCTCCACCCTGTGACCTAACACAATGGGCAATGTCATTGAACAATAGAAAGGTTTAGGAGCTTAAAGCGTAACTCCACTTTTGTTGAGAAAAAAAAAACATTCCCCTCTGGGTGATCTATGTACATTGCAAGGATTTTAACAAACTTTGTTGCAGATTCCTACCTTATTCTAAAGAAACCACTGTTTCTTTCTCTGTGCTGAGTGGGTCTAATGGGAGTGGTTTTATAATTATCTATCAGCTGTGGCAGCTGCAGGGCTCTAATGAGGAAATCTGCTGGGCCTGCATCCCTTTAGACATGTTCCGGTTGAGAGTATCTCACCAAAAAATAAATTTTTGTTGCAGGGGATGCCAGACTTGTATCTTAGGCAGACATCTGGGAAAATCAAGTGAGCCAATCACACATGCAGAAAATGATGTTTCTGCCCTGTGGTCAGTACACCTTCTGTGTACAGAACAGCTCCAGGTTGCCATATTGCATTGCATTTTCAACAGCAACAGCTGTAGATTGAAAAGGAAAGGTAATTTTTAATAATCAATTACAATATGATTTGTGTCGCAATTGTATACACCATTTTGTTTTCTTTGCAATTTTTTCCCCACGAATGTGGAGTTACCCTTTAACTTCACCACAGGCAACTCTGTCTATGCATTTTATACCAAATTGTTGAGGCTTATTACAGGTATAAATCCCCATTCTCTCAGAGTGAAAGTGTTGTAGGGAAGTTCTACCTATATGTGAAATTGTGCTTTGCATGCGGTTAGTCACCAATCCTAGCACTGAAAAAAGGAGTATTTTTAGATGAGGTTGCTTAAGTTATTTTCAATTTTACAGGGCTACTGTAGTTTTATTTTTGGAGTGACCTCCATTTCATTTTTGGAGTGACCTCCATTTCATTTTTGGAGTGACCTCCATTTCATTTTTGGAGTGACCTCCATTTCATTTTTGAAGGGACCTTACAAACACAGTCTATCTTTAAACTGGTGTCCAAGTCAACCTTTTTTAACCGGGGTGCCTTGAAGTTTCTTCAGGGGTGCCTTAGCAAAATGCCTAAAAAACTGCCCAAAAATCGTATACAGGCTGGCATGTAGATGAAGACTGCATTTTTACAGTAATTACACACAGCCACAGGTTTCCATTGTGCCCCATTATAACTTTGTAGCTGCTGGCGTCCTAACGACCAATAGCATGATCAGTTGATAAAAAGGATGTCAGTCGCCTGCATAGCATCCTTGTTTGACCCTCCCCTGCCCCTCTCCACCAGCATTGGGATCACATTAGCTGAGCAATGGAGAAAAACTAAGGGAGAAAAGAAACTTTTACAAACGGATTCTGACTAGTATTCCAAAGAGAATTTGCTGTGGAAGAATAAAATCACCTCGAACGTTGGGTGTCCTACTTATACTTGTGGATGTTGCTGCATTATGTAAAACTATCAGAATAGCTTTTACATTTTAGAATGGGGTGCCTCGATATTTTCCATCATTTTTAAAGGGTGCCTTGACTGAAAAAAGGTTGAAAAAACACTGATCTAGGTAGTTACAATGCCTTTAAAGTATTCATACCCCTTGAAATTGTCCACATGTTATCATGTTACAACCAAAAACGTAAATGTATTGGGATTTTATGTGATAGAACAGCACAAAGTGGCACATAATTGTGAAGTGGAAGGAAAATGATAAATGTTTTTCAAAATTGTTTACAAATAAATATCTGAAAAGTTTGGGTGTGGGTGCATTTGTATTCAGCCTCCTTTGCTCGGATACCCCCAAATAAAATCTAGTGGAACCAATTACCTTCAGAAGTCACCTTATTGTACTCTAAATACAGTCTACCTGTGTGTAATTTATTCTCAGTATAAATACAGCTTTTCTGTGAAGCTCTCAAAGGTTTGCTAGAGAACCTTAGTGAACAAACTGCATCATGAAGGCCAAGGAACACACCAGACAGGTCAAGGATAAAGTTGTGGAGACGTTTAAAGCAGGGTTGGGTTAAAAAAAAAAAATCCCTTTGAACATCTCACGTAGCACTTATCAATCCATCATCTGAAAACGGAAAGAGTATGGCACACCTGCAATCCTACCAAGATATGGCCGTCCACCTAAACTGACAGGCCGGGCAAGAAGAGCATTAATCAGAGAAGCAGCCAAGAGGCCCATGGAAACTGCGGAGGAGCTGCAGAGATCCACAACTCAGGTGGGATAATCTGCCCATAGGACAACTATTAGTTGTACACTCCACAAATCTGGCCTTTATGGAAGAGTGGCAAGAAGAAAGTCATTGCTTAAAGAAGTAAAATAATAAAGCCGCGCTTATCCCGATATCAAATATCAATATATAGGTGTATACATAAATAGGTAAATAAATAGATCATGTGCTTTGTAAACAAAATGTAGAAAATAGATCCAAAGTGCTAGTGCTAATAGTGTCACAAATGCAATAGATCCTGTGCTTCGTAGACAAGATATAAAAAAATAAATCCAAGGGGCTAGTGCCAAAAAAGTACAATGGTATAAAATAAATATACACAGGGGTAGAAAATCCTCAGAAGAAAATCTGCTGTGAATAAAGTGCTAGGTGCAAAATACCAGTGCAGGAAAACTACACAATAGGGTAGCCGTCCTACAGTGAGGATTGACTATACTTAAAAGGAAAATTTAATATAAAGTAACATATTAAATGTGAACTGCGTGACATAAAATTCAGTGTAGTTAATATAAACATCAACTTCCAGCTAGTAAGTCCATTCAATAATATGTAGCAGTATCGATCATAAAGTGACAGTGGCGTGGACACGGGTGATAGGATCAGGTGGGTGATTGCAGGTCCCAAACAGTGAACGGTGACAGAGCAAAATAAGCAAAGCTTCTGGGTGTGCTACACCCTTACCTTACTGCTGTAAGGTTACAGCATTTGACACATTGTTTTCCAGTGATCCTGCGTTCCTCCAAGGGGGGTGCTGGGAAGGGATACTATATTGGGGTCCTTCCTCCTTCCAACTTCCAGGGGTGAGGGGGGGTTTTATGCTGTGTCCTATGGACTCCCAAGCGAGGAGCAGACAGAAAACAAAACTTCCTCTGGTGTAGTATTTCAAACGATTTATTGGCAAAAAAAACCATGTAGCAACTTACATTCAGGCTTTCCAGAGCCGGTGAATGGGGATGTCTGTAACGAGCGGTCCGTGATGCCGCACTTCCGCCTTCAGCCTCTGCGTCTCAGAAGAGAAGTCTCAGGAGAGACTGCACTGCACTGGTATTTTGCACCTAGCACTTTATTCACAGCAGATTTTATTCTGAGGATTTTCTACCCCCGTGTATATTTATTTTATACCATTGCACTTTTTTGGCACTACTAGCACCTTGGATTTATTTTTTTTACATCTTGTCTACGAAGCACAGGATCTATTGCATTTGTGACACTATTAGCACTAGCACTTTTGATCTATTTTCTACATTTTGTTTACGAAGCACATGATCTATTTATTTACCTAATTATGTATACACCTATATATTGATATTTGATATCAGGATAAGCGCGGCTTTAATATTTTACTTATTGTGATTGATCCAGTTCCCTATGAAAGGGTGAGATAGGAGCCGCAGCTGATCCTATCTCCCAGTTCATTTTAACATTTTTACTATTTACTATTTTGATAGCGCAGGGGCTTTTCCCATTTTATTGCTTAAAGAAAGCCATAAGAAGTCCCATTTGCAGTTCACGAGAAGCCATGTGAGGACACAGCAAACGTGGAAGAAGGTGCTCTGGTCAGATGAGACCAAAATTGAACTTTTTGGCCTGAAAGCGAAATGTTATGTGTGGTGGAAAACAAACACTGCACATCAACCTGAACACACCACTTCAGCAGGGACAGGAAGGCTGGTCAGAGTTGATGGGAAGATGGATGTGAAAACCTGTTAGACTCTACTAAAGACTTGAGACTGGGGCGGAGGTTCACCTTCAAGCAGGGCAACGTCCCTAAACATAAAGCCAGAGCTACAATGGCATACTTTAGATCAAAGCATATTCATGGGCTAGAATGGCTCCGTCAAAAGCCAGACCTAAATCCAATGGAGCATCTATGGCAAGACTTGAAAATTGCTGTTCACAGACGCTCTCCATTCAATCTGACAGGGCTTAAGCTATTTTGCAAAGAAAAATGGGCAAACATTTCACTCTCTAGATGTGCAAAGCTGGTAGAGACATACCCAAAAGACTTGCAGCTGTAATAGCAGCGAAGGTGGTTCTACAAAGTATTGACTCTTTGGCTGAATACAAATGCAAGACACATTTTTCAGATATTTGTAAACATTTTTGAAAACTATACATCATTTTCCTTTCACTTCACAATTATGTGCCACTCTGTGCTGGTCTATCACATAAAATCCCAATAAAATACATTTACATTTTTGGTTGTAACATGACAAAATGTGGAAAATTTCAAGGGGTATGAATACTTTTTCAAGGCACTATATCCTGTGCAGCATTATACTGTATAACTAAAATTGGATAGGAATGTTTGATTTCCTAAAACCACTACCTCCTTACTCTCTACTTTGTTCAATGTCAAAAAGCAGCCCACTAGGTCAAGCATAAAGGAGTTTGCATCAATCAAATTGCCTATTTGATTCAGTATAACCAGGTAACAATTGTAGCAGCTCTTGATGCAAAGCTCCACTTATGTCCATGCATAGTGAAATTACTTTGCTTGGTATAGTAAATAATGCAAACATACGCATACATACATTTTTTTTTTCCTGCAACTCTAGTTATAGATGTAAAGCTTGGAAAAATAAAAATAATAATAATCATAATAATAAATAATATATTATATTGTAATATATATATATATATATATATATATATATATATATATATATATATATATATATATATATAATGCTATAGACAAAGATAGACTAATGGGAGAGATGAGTGCCTCATGTATATTTCATAGATCTACCAATTTTTCCTGGATCTGGTTTCATCCTTTGCATTAAACAAGACAGGTATTTTCCGAGTGGTATAATGCACAAAACCAGTTCCTTTTCCACAATAACTAGAAGCAGATTTAACACGGACTGATTTCATATAGGTATATATTAAAAAATAACTTTCATGTAATCTTAGATGAATAAAAAAAAAAAACCTTTGAAACTGTACAAGGTATAGAACAATTTCAAGCATTTATACTTCTGCAGGACCACAATTTAAACACACCAGCACTTCTGTCACAGTTCATTCCTCTCAAATGAATTACTAAAATCAGGGTGATCAATATCCTACAAGCACTCATAACAATCTTCCTTTCTAATACTTTCATTGTAATGTGATGTGAAAGGATACAAACAATTCAATTGACTTTCATGTAAAAGGAAATGTTTTACAAAAAATCCTTTTAAAAAAAGGCTGGCTACAAGTTAATTTTCAGTCCAGATTAAGCTCCTCTTAAATCTCCTTGTTAGGCGCACAACCCTTGGTGCACTATACACTGCTGTTAAGTGGCGCCCTGCTTTCTCTGTGATTTTTGACATGTGACTTTCCTGTAACATGACCTGGAGCACAGGAAATATCATGATTACTTAGAACACTGGTCACTACGCAACATAGCAGTAATCATCAGACCATATGCTGCCAACAATAACACTAGTCAGGGATTATTGGGGGACTGCTATTTTGGGACGTTTACAACAATTGTATACAGTATCTCACAAAAGTGAGTACACCCCTCACATTTCTGTAAATATTTTATTCTATCTTTTCATGTGACAACACTGAAGAAATAACACTTTGCTACAATGTAAAGTAGTGAGTGTACGGCTTGTATAACAGTGTAAATTTGCTGTCCACTCAAAATAACCAATAATGTCTAAACTGCTGGCAACAAAAGTGAGTACACCCCTTAGTGAAAGTGTCCACATTGGGCCCAATTAGCCATTTTCCCTCCCTGGTATCATGTGACTCGTTAGTGTTATAAGGTCTCAGGTGTGAATGGGGAGAAGGGGTGTTAAATTTGGTGTTATCGCTCTCACTCTCTCATACTGGTCACTGGAAGTTCAGCATTGCACCTCATGGTAAAGAACTCGCTGAGGATCTGAAAAAAATAATTTTTGCTCTACATAAAGTTGGCCAAGGCTATAAGAAGATTGCCAAGACCCTGAAATTGAGCTGCAGTACGGTGGCCAAGACCATACAGCGGTCTAACAGGACAGGTTCCACTCAGAACAGGCCTCGCCATGGTTGACCAAAGAAACTGAGTGCATGTGCTCAGCGTCATATCCAGGGGTTGTCTTTGGAAAATTGATGCATGAGTTCTGCCAGCATTGCTGCAGAGGTTGAAGGTGTGGGGGGTCAGCCTGTCAGTGCTCAGACCGTACGCCACACACTGCATCAAATTGGTCTGCATGGCTGTCTTCCCAGAAGGAAGCCTCCTCTAAAGATGATGCACAAGAAAGCCCACAACCAGTTTTCTGAAGTCAAGCAGACTAAAAACATGGAATACTGGAACCATGTCCTGTGGTCTGATGAGACAAAGATAAACTTATTTGGTTCAGATGGTGTCAAGCATGTGTGGCGGCAACCAGGTGAGGAGTACAAAGACAAGTGTGTCTTGCCTACAGTCGAGCATGGTGTTGGGAGTGTCATGGTCTGGGGCTGCATGAGTTCTGCCGACACTGGGGAGCTATAGTTCATTGAGGGAACCATGAATGCCAACATGTACTGTGACATACTGAAGCAGAGTATGATCCCCTCCCTTCGGAGACTGGGCCACAGGGCAGTATTCAACATGATAACGACCCCAAACACACCTCCAAGACGACCACTGCCTTGTTAAAGAAGCTGAGGGTAAAGGTGATGGACTGGCCAAGCATGTCTCCAGACCTAAACCCTATTGACCATCTGTGGGGCATCCTCAAAACGGAAGGTGGAGGAGCGCAAGGTCTCTAACATCTACCAGCTCCGGGATGTCGTCATGGAGGAGTGGAAGAGGACTTCAGTGGCAACCTGTGATGTTCTGGTGAACTCCATGCCCAAGAGGGTTAAGGCAGTGCTGGAAAATAATGGTGGCCACACAAAATATTGACATTTTGGACCCAATTTGGACATTTTAACTTTGCTGTCCCCTCAAAATAACTCAACACACAGCCATTAATGTCTAAACCGCTGGCAACAAAAGTGAGTGCACCCCTAAGTGAAAGTGTCCACATTGGGCCCAATTAGCCATTTTTCCTCTCCGGTATCAAGTGTACTCACTTTTGTTGCCAGCGGTTTAGACATTAATGGCTGTGTGTTGAGTTTTTTTGAGGGGACAGCAAATTTAGAGTTCTACAAGCTGTACACTCACTACTTTACATTGTAGCAAAGTGTAATTTCTTCAGTGTTGTCACATGAAAAGTTATAATAAATTATTTACAAAAATGTGAGGGGTGTACTCACTTTTGTGAGATGCTGTATGTATCTGTTATGGGGGCGATAAGAAAGAGAAAAACAAAAAGAGGGTCTAACAAAATTAATGGAACAAAATGTATCCCTGAATAAAGCCCACAACTCTCAGAATCAGAAGGGGATCTATTACCGGATTCGATATGTGGAGGTTGGAATGAAGTAAAACTGGCACCAAATGCCTCTTACCAATCTGTGAGTAGAACTCATCCATCACAATATGAAATATGCAGCCTTCATGGCCAAGAGTAAGTAAGTAAATGACAGTGGGATTGATTTACTAAAACTGGGGAGTGCAAAATCTGGTGCAGTTCTGCATTTTAGCCAATCAGCTTCTAACTTCAGCTTTTTAATTAGGCTTTGACAAAAAAAAAAAAAAAATGGAAGCAGATTGGTTTCCATGCAGACCTTCACCAGCTACTACAATTTTAGTAAATCAACCCCATTGAAGTTGAACAGGCATTTACACGGACTGATTGTGTGTGCAGTTCTCACCCATCTTGACAGCACATGAACACAACTGTTTGCATCCAGGGGTGATCGTCTGTCCCAAACCGCAGGTACTCGCTCTATGTGCGACTACATCTGAACAGCTACAGCCGCTGTCAACCTGTCATTGATTTGTATAGGTTAAGAGTCTACAACTGTTTGCATTTCAGCTGCAGGAATCCTCTGCTGGACATAACTGTCAATATAAAGAAGGCCAAAGTCTTTCAGTTTTCCCTGGTCCTCCTAATGATAGGATCTAAACATCATTAAAAAAAAAAAAAAAAAAAAAGTATTCAAGTTGGAGGTAGAAAAAAAAAAAAAAAGATTAAAGCAGCTCTACAGACAAAAAAAGTCTTATAGTAAATTCTGCCTATAATAAGGCTTACTTGTAGGTACAGTGAATATTTCTTAACCACTTGCCTACAGGACACTTTCACCCCCTTCCTGCCCAGGCCAAATTTTCAGCTTTCAGCGCTGTCACACTTTGAATGACAATTGCGTGGTCATGCTACACTGTACCCATATGAAATTTTTATCATTTTTTTCATACAAATAGAGCTTTCCTTTGGTGGTATTTAATGACCTCTGGGTTATTTATTTCTTACAAAAAAAAAAAGAAAAAAGACAGAAAATTTTGAAAAAAAAATTTTTTTTCTTATTTTCTGTGAGTAAATTTTGAAAATAAATACATTTTTCTCCTTCACTGATGTGCGCTGATGAGGCGGCACTTATGGGTACTAATGAGGTGGCGCTTATGGCCACTGATGAGGAGGTACTAATATGCCGCACTGATAGGCGGCACTGACGAGCACTGATAGGCGGCACTGACGAGCACTGGGAGGTGGCACTGATGGGCACTGATGAGCACTGGGAGGGGGCACTGATGTCATCGCAGCTTGGCCAATTCAAATGAACCAGGAAGGAAGACTGGATGAAGATGAAGGCCCTGTCAGGGTGCCCCTGGAAGGATCCAGTTTTTAGGTATGTCTCTCATAATATGCTAGTATGCGGTGCACACTAGCACATTATGACATGACATGAGCCTGCGGTGGAACAATTTTTTTTATTCATTTATTTTATGCGGTTTACTACCACTAAGTATTGAGACAAACATAATCTTTCTATTATTTTAACTACTCCCCGTATATTTAGATGTAGTCAATAAATCCCACTAATGCTGGCCATACCCAATACGAAAAATCATTCAAAATCATTTTCGAAAAATGAACACTCGGCAGTGAGAGCAGACCATCATGTAATGACCAATAAATCATTCAATGGACAAAAATGAATCTGTTTTTTGTTAGTTTTTTCCCATATACCTAGTGGAAACAGTTTGGAGAAGAAACAAATTAACCACTTCAGCCCCGGAAAGGTTTTACCCCCTTAATGACCAGGCCATTTTTTGCGATTCGGCACTGCGTTACTTTAACGGAAATTTGCTCGGTCGTGCGACGCTGTACCCAAATACAATGTCCTTTTTTTTCCCACAATTCGAGCTTTCTTTTGGTGGTATTTGATCACCTGTGCGGTTTTTAGATTTTGCTCTATAAACAAAAAAAGAGCGACAATTTTGAAAAAAAAAAACACCATATTTTTTACTTTCTGCTATAAAACATTCCCAATAAACAAAATCTAAAAATTTAAATTTATTTATCAGTTTAGGCCAATTTGTATTCTGCTACATATTTTTGGTAAAAAAAATCCCAAGAAGCGTATTTTAATTGGTTTGCGCAAAAGTTATAGCGTTTACAAACTACGAGATAGATTTTTGGACTTCTTTATTTATTTATTAGTAATGGCAGCGATCTGCGATTTTTAGCGGGACTACGACATTGCAGCGGACAGATCGGACACCTAACTGACATTTTTGATACTTTTTGGGGACCAGTGACATTACTACAGTAATCAGTGCTAAATAACATGCACTGTTACTGTATAAATGACACTGGCAGGGAAGGGGTTAATACTGGGGGTGATCAAAGGGGTTAAATGTATGCCTAATATGCTTACTGACTGTGTGTGTGTGTGTGTGTGTGGGGGGGGGGGGGGGTTCTGTGACAGGCGCGGACACTTAGCTTAGCTGAAACTGCTGATCTGTCCCTGCCTGTCTGACAGAAGATCTGCCTGCTTTGTTTACATAAGCAGGTGGGTCTTCTCTCAGTTTCCCGGAGGGCAGCGGGGGTAGCGGGAGCGCAGCTCTGGCGGTGCGTGTGCGCCGGCGAAACCACATGCACTCCAGTCATGTAGTACTACGTGACTGGACGCAGCCGAGCCGCCCTGCCGCAATAATATTATGGTGGGCGGTCGGCAAGTGGTTAACCTTTCAATTTATCCTTCGTTTAGCAGACAATTTCCAAACATGTCCTTCGTTTTTTTTGTCTCACAAACATCACAAGCAATTACCGATTTGTGCGCATTAACTGCCCGAAAAACTAACAAACTGTCCAAATGACCGAATTTCAGCTGATTTTTCGTATAGTGTATGGTCACCATTAAAGCCCGACTTTGGGCAAAACAAGTATTCCCCCCCCCCACCCCTCTAGCTGATCATTGGCATAAAAAAAACAAAAAACCTCTTTAACTTAACTGATGAAAGGGCTGACAGTCACTTCATGGGTGGCTCTGTGGACACCCACTCCTCTGACATCTTTTGATTTGGCTAAAAATTGTTTGCCAAATAGTACATCTGATCAGAAGCAGGCACTGTTTGGGCATCACTGGCTGTCAGAAAACAATAGCTGCCGGGGGAAATTCCTCCACCTGCACTGCTTAGCATGGAGGGGGGAATTTCTTAGATATGGGCTGAACAAAAATAAATAAAACTTTTTGTATAGCAAGTTTTACCTAAAGCCACATTCACGACGACATTCAGGTCCCAAGTCTTCAACTCCTCTGTTTACATTCGGTGAGGTCCCTCTTGGGCTGTCCACAACACTGCCTGCATAACAAGGACACTTCCAGCAGCAGAGTTCTCTCACATTGGCTTTAAAGGCATGGGGGCGGGCGATAAGAGGAACAGTCCCCATAAAGGGAGCACACAGGGAAAAGTGTTGACAGAAGAAACGGATTATGAGACATCAGAATATGGGAAGGATTAGGAAGAGTTTTTTTGCCAACACTGTTAATGAAAAAGATAATTGTTTTGGCCATAATTCTCCTGTGGGTTACAGGAGTGCACTTAGTTCTGCACTCCTGTGACTCAGATTCAGCTGACGCTGTCCGCTGGCATCACGGAGCTGGTGCAGGCTCTGCAGCGATCCCGGCAATAATGTCTGGATGTTCCTAGATCCCTCGTAGGCAGCTGGCTTAGCCACTTAGCGCACCACTGAGAGCCTGAGCCAGCCACTCCTGCCCCCTCCACAGCCTGGCGCTCCAGTAAGCGCTGGAGGGGCAGAGCAGAGACTGGTGCCTGACATTCACTGCTCTGTGCTCAGAGCGAACCCAAGAACTGAGTGACCAGAAATCTTTGATCACTCAGTTATTGATGTAAAGGGGGCGGGGGCAGATGGAGCATCGGATTAATGCTGCATCTTAAATAGGAAAAAATATATGTTTTTTTTTTTTTTTAATTTTATTTTTTATTTAAATCCCACACTTGTAAATGTTCACGGAAAATGCATTCCCAGGATTAGTAGAGCTCTATTCAGAAAGTGATGTGCAGAACATATACTGTATATACAAAATCACATACAGTATACAACTTAACAAAATATAGTGCATACATACTATACTTAAATATATTGACACATATACATTGTGTACATCTAAATTGAATATAATATAATAAGATATGTAAAACAATCAACATCTGCAATATACATCACCATAATAAAATGGTGCACTGTTTTGGCATTACCAAACTGCGTACTATAACACAGAGTTTATAAATTTCCAACAGCAAGGTATCCAAGGCATTTAATATGCTTATGGACACATCTTTTTGATCTTTTTTAATAGTTTATTGTAGAAACATGCATTTTCAGGTTCCTGAAACAAGCCTGGCAGCTCCTTGCCAGGATAATCTACCTCCTGAATTATATAATACTTTGTCCACCCATGGTATAGGAGATTATAAACTTCCTATTTTTGTACCATGAAGTATCCGGTCATCACACTGCTGGAATCTAGCCACGCTATTAAAAGGACAAATGCTAATCTTGCCAACTACCTAGAATGCCTTGGGTTCCATTCATGTATTACTATGGCATATCTTCAGTAGTCCTACTGGTGACCTCCACCCACTTGTAAGGAAGAATGTTCTGTACGACAACAAACGTCCCAGTATATTGTGTGGAATACACTATACACCATCATCAGCTAAAGCACAGCAATACAAAATGGGTATTGTACTTACAAGAAACACAGCTGGTTACTCAAACAATATGTACTACTGGGCTGATGGAAACAAAAAGGAGGTAAAATCCTATTCCTGGAATATTTGCTAATTCTAAAAAGAAAAAGCTTTCATTCTATAAAATGCTCTGCTGACAGCTTGTTGTTTACTTCGATTATATCATATAGCATATTCGTGTGGTTGGATTTTTTTCAGTTTCTGGGCTTTACTTAAAACCTGGTAACAGAACCCCCCCTCAAAAAACAAAAAAAAAAACCTCAAATGCACCTTAATCAGAGTAGAATCATTTCTATTTCTAATTAGAATATTTGAGGTTACAGCAAACTGGTGATCTTTATTTGGAGTCCTGCTAGTGTACAATAAACCATGTTTTTGTATTATTTGGCATGCTTTCATGCTAAATTTATTAAAGCTATAATTGGCCACCCTCAAAATTTGCTCAAAAATGTAATACAAATAATTACTATATTATTGGGATAATATTATTTTGCTGTTTCTTTGGAATGTAGTTTACATACTGCAAGGAAGGATAACAGAAACATGGAAAAAGTGACAGCAAGTGGAAAAAGGACCAAGTGGTCAACCGAGTCTGCCCCAATTTTATTTATTTCTCTTTTCAATTTATACATGTTTTTGTATTTTTTTGGTTTAGTATATATCTATGGATGATTATATTGTTCCTACTCTGCGTGCTCCAAAAATATTTTCATATGTTACAATAAATATATATATATATATATATATATATATATATATATATTTTTACAGAGAGATGTATTCCACATCAGTGATCCCAGAGTACACTGGTGATAGGAAAAAAGGTAGGGACTATAGCGGGCTATTAGTCGAAAGTATGTAGGTAAGCCAAGGAAAGAATGAAAAAAGGATAAAATTAACAATATTTATTGGATATGGATAAAAGTCGACATTGAAACAATGAAAAAAATGAAAAAAACTAATAATACAATACAATACAGCATGTTATGTCATAGTAGTAGTCGATCGAACGGGTGAGTGCCTTTGTTCAATGCATTTCGCCTTTAGCTTCATCAGGAACTCCGGCGTGATTGAATCACCCTTTTGTTGGATTAGGACTACATTGAGACCTTCAAAGTTTATGCATAGAAACAAAAAGAAAAACATATATATATATATAAATACAGGTTCATATCTTGAAAACTGAAAAACAATGTACAATATTCATTTTAACCCTAGTATAGAAGAATACAGGGTCATAAGAAGAGGCACATATAGCTTACCACACTTAAAAGTATATTATGCCTAATACATGGAACAGTTGGACCAAAGATTGCGCTTCCCAATGGCTTGTCTTAAGGCTCCGAACCACATAAACCCAGGTAGGGCCCAGCAGGGGTCCCCCATGGAGGTGGTTTTCTGGTATGAATTGGACCAGTCTTGAATCGGTACCACCGTAGCGGACAAAGGGTGGAGTCCGGAGTTCTGTGGACAAACATAGTGTGTCTTGTATAGCATGTCTAATGTCATACAAATTTTCTTAAGGAATATACTAGAATGAATGGTCATAACTATCTAGAGAGATAGAAAAAGAAACAATTACAAGTGGTAGGTATTCTACAAACCTACCAAAGCTGGGGTCAGTTCTGGGAAGGAACATAAAAGTACGGATACTATATTCGATGTTCCATCCATAAAAATATATCTGAGCCCATAAGTCTATAGGAGCAACAGCTGCGAAGCAGTGGCTCTAGCAGATTGCCTAGTAAGTATATGTAGAAATAAGATGATGTCAGATCAAGAAGCAACAAAATTCAGACATTGGTTATCCCCATAGAGAAAGCCCCGGGGGATAACTAGACAAAGTAGTTCAGAGGAGAGCCTAGTATAATATCGGCTAGTGTCTTACCTTACTACCTCTAAAGCCACGGGTCGGGAGAGCCGCCATGACTCATCCTCCCGCGCCCGTGGCTTAAGACTGGTCCCGCCGGAAGTGACGTGTGTCCGCAAACGTCACTTCCGGCGCGGGCGCCATACTATCGGATGTCTGCCGCTAGAGGTCAATTGATCCCCGTGGCTGGACACCCGCGCCGGCTGAGTGAGCCAGAGAGGACAAGCATAAAGCTGTCCCCTGCTTGGCGCCCGAATTCATACCTACAAACAAGCCTATAGACAAGCAGAGAGCGAATCCTGATCCATTACATGAATCGATACAGGGTTTAAACTACAACATTTAATTTAAACAAATTAAACAGACAAATAAAGAATAAATACAGCAAACAAAATACAATCCATAGTGGATTGTATGCAAGACTAGGAACCTAGCACGGTCAGGAAAATCCTGCTGGTGGTTCCTATATAAACGTCAATAAGGTATCTCAAAAATATGAATACAAAGAGATTAGATGAAGGCAAGAAGCAGGAGAGAATGTGGGAAGGGCGGGGAAAGGTAAGGAGGTGGAAAAAGAAAAAGAAAGCAAGATGATGGATTAATAGATTTGTTCACCTGTCAAAGGGACTTGATCAGGACTGCCAGCCAGTTGTGACAGTGGGAGTGTCCCGTATTATAGGAGTTCTCAGGAACAGACCCGTATGAGAAATGAGATTGAATACAGGGTATATACACGACAAAGCACACATATATATAGCGTCCCCATACCTGTCCTCCTCCAACATATAAACAAGTTTGGTAGGGAAAAATCATCCCCATTTGGAGGTTCAGTATAGCCTGTATATCAAATGAAGTAATAGAAAACATGAAACAGAAAAGAAAACAGAAAAAATGAACAGTCATCACTATACTATCCTTTAGAAAAAAGGCTTCAAAAAAGTACAGTGGTGCGATGGATTATTTAGTTGGCAAGTTACAAATTGTGATGTATAGAATTATAAAACCGATATCAACATGGGTTTATGTTAACGATTGTTTTGTTTGATGATGAGGGTTGCTATAGGGACAGACTAGGGGGAAAAAAAGAGGGTGGAGAGGTTCAAAAATCTATAGAAAAGGTTTGTACGAGACCGCAGTATTAAGTCCTGGCCAATGGGTGGCCTGTAGATTGAAAATCCACCTAGCCTCTTTGCGAAGGATTTTGTTATCGAGATCACCTCCCCGTGGATTGGGGGGGGGATGACCTCGAGAACAGCGAACCTGACATAATCTGGATCGAAGTCATGATGCACTCCGATGTGTTTGCAAATAGGTGTGTAGATAAGACCAACCTCAAGATAATAGAGGTGGTCCTGTATGCGTTTAGAAAGTTTACGTTTGGTCTTGCCTACGTAGAAAGCCCCACATTTATACCACAGGTACATTCAGATGTGGTACCTGTGACTTTTGTCCATGGGTCCTGGAGGGCCCGTCTTTTCCTCTCCCCAGGGGAGGGATTCACATATGTCGAGCCTACGCGGATTGCCAAACACAGGGGGTGGTTTACATCGCCCTCTGTAAATGTGGGGCTTTCTACGTAGGCAAGACCAAACGTAAACTTTCTAAACGCATACAGGACCACCTCTATTATCTTGAGGTTGGTCTTATCTACACACCTATTTGCAAACACATCGGAGTGCATCATGACTTCGATCCAGATTATGTCAGGTTCGCTGTTCTCGAGGTCATCCCCCCAATCCACGGGGAGGTGATCTCGATAACAAAATCCTTCGCAAAGAGGCTAGGTGGATTTTCAATCTACAGGCCACCCATTGGCCAGGACTTAATACTGCGGTCTCGTACAAACCTTTTCTATAGATTTTTGAACCTCTCCACCCTCTTTTTTCCCCCTAGTCTGTCCCTATAGCAACCCTCATCATCAAACAAAACAATCGTTAACATAAACCCATGTTGATATTGGTTTTATGATTCTATACATCACAATTTGTAACTTGCCAACTAAATAATCCATCGTACCACTGTACTTTTTTGAAGCCTTTTTTTCTAAAGGATAGTATAGTGATGACTGTTCATTTTTTCTGTTTTCTTTTCTGTTTCATGTTTTCTATTACTTCATTTGATATACAGGCTATACTGAACCTCCAAATGGGGATGATTTTTCCCTACCAAACTTGTTTATATGTTGGAGGAGGACAGGTATGGGGACGCTATATATATGTGTGCTTTGTCGTGTATATACCCTGTATTCAATCTCATTTCTCATACGGGTCTGTTCCTGAGAACTCCTATAATACGGGACACTCCCACTGTCACAACTGGCTGGCAGTCCTGATCAAGTCCCTTTGACAGGTGAACAAATCTATTAATCCATCATCTTGCTTTCTTTTTCCACCTCCTTACCTTTCCCCGCCCTTCCCACATTCTCTCCTGCTTCTTGCCTTCATCTAATCTCTTTGTATTCATATTTTTGAGATACCTTATTGACGTTTATATAGGAACCACCAGCAGGATTTTCCTGACCGTGCTAGGTTCCTAGTCTTGCATACAATCCACTATGGATTGTATTTTGTTTGCTGTATTTATTCTTTATTTGTCTGTTTAATTTGTTTAAATTAAATGTTGTAGTTTAAACCCTGTATCGATTCATGTAATGGATCAGGATTCGCTCTCTGCTTGTCTATAGACTTGTTTGTAGGTATGAATTCGGGCGCCAAGCAGGGGACAGCTTTATGCTTGTCCTCTCCGGCTCACTCAGCCGGCGTGGGTGTCCAGCCACGGGGATCAATTGACCTCTAGCGGCAGACATCCGATAGTATGGCGCCCGCGCCGGAAGTGACGTTTGCGGACACACGTCACTTCCGGCGGGACCAGTCTTAAGCCACGGGCGCGGGAGGATGAGTCATGGCGGCTCTCCCGACCCGTGGCTTTAGAGGTAGTAAGGTAAGATACTAGCCGATATTATACTAGGCTCTCCTCTGAACTACTTTGTCTAGTTATCCCCCGGGGCTTTCTCTATGGGGATAACCAATGTCTGAATTCTGTTGCTTCTTGATCTGACATCATCTTATTTCTACATATACTTACTAGGCAATCTGCTAGAGCCACTGCTTCGCAGCTGTTGCTCCTATAGACTTATGGGCTCAGATATATTTTTATGGATGGAACATCGAATATAGTATCCGTACTTTTATGTTCCTTCCCAGAACTGACCCCAGCTTTGGTAGGTTTGTAGAATACCTACCACTTGTAATTGTTTCTTTTTCTATCTCTCTAGATAGTTATGACCATTCATTATAGTATATTCCTTAAGAAAATTTGTATGACATTAGACATGCTATACAAGACACACTATGTTTGTCCACAGAACTCCGGACTCCACCCTTTGTCCGCTACGGTGGTACCAATTCAAGACTGGTCCAATTCATACCAGAAAACCACCTCCATGGGGGACCCCTGCTGGGCCCTACCTGGGTTTATGTGGTTCGGAGCCTTAAGACAAGCCATTGGGAAGCGCAATCTTTGGTCCAACTGTTCCATGTATTAGGCATAATATACTTTTAAGTGTGGTAAGCTATATGTGCCTCTTCTTATGACCCTGTATTCTTCTATACTAGGGTTAAAATTAATATTGTAGATTGTTTTTCAGTTTTCAAGATATGAACCTGTATTTATATATAGGTTTTTCTTTTTGTTTCTATGCATAAACTTTGAAGGTCTCAATGTAGTCCTAATCCAACAAAAGGGTGATTCAATCACGCCGGAGTTCCTGATGAAGCTAAAGGCGAAATGCATTGAACAAAGGCACTCACCCGTTCGATCGACTACTACTATGACATAACATGCTGTATTGTATTGTATTATTAGTTTTTTTCATTTTTTTCATTGTTTCAATGTCGACTTTTATCCATATCCAATAAATATTGTTAATTTTATCCTTTTTTCATTCTTTCCTTGGCTTACCTACATACTTTCGACTAATAGCCCGCTATAGTCCCTACCTTTTTTCCTATCACCAGTGTACTCTGGGATCACTGATGTGGAATACATCTCTCTGTAAAATTACTCAACCGGGATGAGGGCTATTTGTCTAGATATGGGTTACTTCCTTTCTCTTTTCATATATATATATATATATATATTGTGACAGGAAGTCAGGAAAATCTATGGGTGTTGTCACTGACGGGAGATATATTTCTGCTTGGTTTAGACAATTCACTAATTGCTATCAGGTGTCGGCTGCAGAGGTAGGCAGGAAGGTGTACGGAAGTTGAGAACACTTTCAGCTGTTCAGAATGAGGCAATTAAGATCTCTATAACTTGTCCAAAGGGAGTCTATTGATTGCTGTCTCCTGAGGCTGTGTAAGCTGGGGAGAGCAGTCAGATGAGAGACTTCTAAAGGTGAGGTGTTGAATTTTTTTCTGTGTAAAGAAAACACAAATGGACATTTGAGTGTCTGCTGTAGAACCAGCAGGGTCTGCCCAAAGAGTAGGTTGGGAAGACTCCTTAGATAGGTTCCGGTGTGTGAGAAGGTAGACGCCCACAGTGGCCAGGATTTATTTTGTGTTTTGTTTTATTTTGATGTTTTTGCTGCATGCACTGTTTTGAAGAAATTGGACGAATAAACCATAAACTGTTGTTTTCAACCACTCCTCGGCTATCTCCCTGTGTGACGAACCCCCCCAAAAGGGGTTATCCACACCCGCTACCGAGCTAATCCCTCACATATGGTGGAGTGCCGCGGGCAGTTAAAGTAAACCCAAAAAAATGGAGGAAATACTGAAACAACTGATTATATCGAATGCAGCCCAACAGCAGGCAAATGCAGCTCAACAGCAGGCAAATGCGGATTTTCAGCGGAGCTTTGCAGCTCAACAACAAGCTCACCGAGAGGCCATTGAAGGCGTGGAACAGAGACACCAGCAGCAAATGGAGGCCATTGTGAAACAGCTTCAGAGACAGCAGACCGAGGTTGGGAGTCAGGCCAGTAACATACCGACTTTTCGGGTAAACCACTTATTGCCAAAGATGACTACAGATGAGGACCCTGAGATGTTTCTGACCACGTTTGAAAGAACAGCGGAGAAAGAGAGTTGGCCTAAAGAACAGTGGGCTGGACTAGTGGCCCCCCTATTAGCTGGAGAAGCCCAAAAGGCATATTTTGACTTGGAACTTGCAGATGCAAAAAACTATGATCGATTAAAAGTGGAAATATTGGCACGTTTTGGGGTAACCTTGGATGTCCGTGCTCAGCGGGTCCACAATTGGAGTTATCAGCTGAAGAAACCACCCCGGTCGCAGATGTATGACCTCATCCATTTGGCTAAGAAATGGCTGCAGCCAGAAATTCTGTCCGGACCAGAAATTTTGGAGCGAGTAGTCATGGACAAATTTCTTAGGTCTCTTCCTAACACCCTGCAGAAATGGGTAAGCCATGGTGGTCCGGAAACCGCAGACAAATTAGTAGACCTGGTCGAAAGGTACCTAACAACTGAGAATTTGACCTCTTTTTCCAGAGATGCACAGACTTTTCACCCCAAGACCAGACCCTCCCCACCTATAAGTAAGACTGCGTCAGGGGATGGGGGTGGAGAGAGGATCCAAAGAGCAACTCGAGGTGTTAGTAGGACTACTACTAATGTTTGGCGAGAGCGACCTGGAAGACCCATCCCACAGGAGAGGACTGGAAGGTTGATTTGTTACCGTTGCCGGGAAGAGGGACATGTAGCAGCAGTTTGCCCAGCGGTTTGCCCAGTGGATGATGAACCCATGCATTGTGACTTTCTGACAGAGAGACGACAGTCCTTTTTTGCAACCACATACACTGCAGTAAAGGGGAATGAGAAACCTTTATATAGAATGTGTTTAGATGGTAAAGATGTTGTGGTATTGTTGGATTCAGGTAGCCTGGTTACCTTAGTGAGAAGTGATCTAGTGGTGAAAAAAAACGTACATCCTAGGAAAATGGCGGTAGTTTGTGTACATGGGGACACTCGAGAATATCCGGTGACTACAGTTTCCTTTGAAACCTCCCTCGGTAACTTGTGTCACCAAGTGGGTTTAGTTCCCAAACTGCCACATGACGCCATTGTGGGAAGGGATTTCCCAAAATTCTGGGAACTCTGGGATTGCCCAGATTCCCCAGTAGGTGGTTCTTCTGAGCCTGAACCATCTACTCCAGAATCCTCTAACTGTGAGGATTATCCTGAGTTTCCGTGCTCAGTCTTAGCCGGGGAAACACCAGTCCCTAGGGAGGAGCCTGCTACCTCAGAAGAGGAACAGCGGCCGTTAGGGTTGGATGACCTTAAAGTGCACCGAGAAAATTTTATCACTGAGCAATTGAGGGACCCCACATTGCTAAGAGCCCGGGAGAATGTAGTGAAGATAGATGGGGAGCTAGTTAACCCTGACGAGAGGATTGCCCTCCCTTACTTCATTATTGAGAGGGACCTCTTATATCGAGTGTCACAGAGGATAGAGGACACTGTTGAGCAACTGGTAGTGCCTAAACCGTACCGCAAGATGGTTTTGGAACTGGCCCATGGGCACATTCTTGGGGGACATTTGGGAGCAGAAAAAACCCGGGAGAGAATCACCCAGAGGTTTTATTGGCCTGGGATCACTAAGGAAGTGGAATTGTACTGCTCTTCCTGTCCAGTGTGTCAGATTAATGCACCCATGCCCCATTTCCGTAGTCCTTTGGTACCCCTGCCCATTATCGAGGTTCCTTTTGAGAGGATCGCCATGGATTTGGTTGGGCCCTTACTGAAGTCCACAAGAGGGCACCAGCACATCTTGGTGATAATGGATTATGCCACCCGTTACCCAGAAGCGATTCCTCTCCGAAATACCTCTGCTAAAACCATAGCCAAGGAGTTATTTCAAGTTGTCACCCGGGTGGGTCTACCTAAGGAAATCCTAACTGACCAGGGCACCCCGTTTATGTCCAGGGTGACAAGAGAACTTTGTAAACTCCTGAAAGTGACCCAGTTACGTACCTCAGTATATCACCCTCAAACAGATGGGTTAGTGGAGAGGTTTAATAAAACGTTAAAACAAATGTTGAGGAAGGTGGTGGATAAAGACGGAAAGAATTGGGATTATCTGCTCCCTTATCTGATGTTTGCCATAAGAGAGGTTCCCCAATCATCCACAGGGTTCTCTCCGTTTGAGTTGCTGTATGGGAGGCACCCCCGGGGCCTACTTGACATTGCCAGGGAAACATGGGAGAGTGAGAGTTCCCCTCATCGAAGTGTGATTGAGCATGTTGCCCAAATGCAAGATAGAATTGCCCAAGTGATGCCGATTGTGAAGGCACATTTAGCCCAAGCCCAGTTGGCTCAACAAAGGATTTACAATCGTGGGGCCCAGGTCCGTTCTTTTGCACCTGGTGATAGGGTGTTGGTGTTGGTCCCCACGGTCGAAAGTAAATTCCTAGCCAAATGGCAGGGGCCCTATGAAGTATTGGAGAAAATAGGGATGGTGAATTATAAAATTAGCCAACCAGGAAGACGAAAACCTGAGCAGCTCTATCACGTGAACTTGTTAAAACCATGGAAGGATAGAGAGTCCTTGGTCGCTGAGACTACCCGAGTTTCTGCTCCAGTTCACCTGGCTGTCCCTGAAGTTGGGATAGCAGAGACTCTGTCCAAACTTCAGAAACAGGAGGTTAAAGAATTTGTGCTCCGTAATAGGGAGAAGTTTTCAGACCTGCCAGGTTGGGTCTCGGGAGTTAAACATGACATTATCACCACCCCAGGGGATAAGGTCAAGTTAAAGCCTTATAGAATTCCAGAAGCCCGGCGAGATGCCATTCGCCAGGAAGTAAAAAAAATGCTTGAGTTGGGGGTGATAGAAGAGTCAAATAGTGATTGGTCCAGTCCCATTGTCTTAGTGCCCAAACCAGATGGAAGTTGGCGGTTTTGTAATGATTTTCGCCGCCTGAATAAAATCACTAAGTTTGACACCTATCCTATGCCCCGCATAGATGAACTAATTGATCGCCTAGGCACTGCCCGGTACATGACCACGTTAGACCTTACCAAGGGTTATTGGCAAATTCCTCTCTCGGGGTCGGCCAGGGAAAAAACAGCATTTGTAACTCCAGACGGATCTTTCCAATATCGGAGGATGCCTTTTGGGTTACAGAATGCTCCTGCCACATTCCAACGCACCATGGATAAGACCCTTCGGCCTCATCTAGCCTATGCTGCTGCATACCTCGATGACGTGGTCATTCACAGTGAGGATTGGGACTCACACTTACCAAAAGTTCAGGCTGTGTTGGATTCCATCTGGAAAGCTGGGTTTACAGCCAATCCAAAAAAATGTACCATTGGGCTAGAAGAGGCGAAGTATCTGGGGTATACCATTGGTAGAGGTCTAATCAAGCCCCAAATAAACAAAGTTGAAGCTATTAAGGATTGGCCACGTCCCACCAGCAAGAAACAGGTTCGTGCATTTTTGGGGATTGCAGGTTATTATCGCCGTTTTATTCCCCATTTTGCCTCACAGGCTGCTTCCCTGACCAATCTGACCAAAGGGAAGGAGTCTGTCATGATCAAATGGACTCCCGAGGCAGAAACAGCTTTTCAGGCTTTAAAACAGGCCTTATGTAGCCAGCCAGTTTTAAAGTCGCCTGATTTTTCACGAGACTTTGTGGTCCAGACAGATGCATCAAATGTGGGTTTAGGAGCTGTACTGTCCCAGATTATCAATGGGGAAGAACACCCTGTTATGTACCTCAGCCGAAAGTTGAAGGCCCATGAAGAGAATTATGCCACCATTGAGAAAGAGTGTTTGGCGGTGAAATGGGCCTTGGATTCTCTCCGATACTACCTCCTGGGTAGACAGTTTGAACTGGTGACGGATCACGCCCCATTGAAGTGGATGGCACAGAACAAGGAGACCAATAGGAGAATAAATAGGTGGTTTCTGGCCCTTCAGGAATTTAGTTTTGTGGTAACGCATCGCCCCGGTGTTCAAATGGGGAATGCAGATGGTTTGTCCCGTGCACATGCGTGCCTGTCAACCTGTGTCCCAACCCTAGGGTTGAAACAAGAGGGGGGGGTATGTGACAGGAAGTCAGGAAAATCTATGGGTGTTGTCACTGACGGGAGATATATTTCTGCTTGGTTTAGACAATTCACTAATTGCTATCAGGTGTCGGCTGCAGAGGTAGGCAGGAAGGTGTACGGAAGTTGAGAACACTTTCAGCTGTTCAGAATGAGGCAATTAAGATCTCTATAACTTGTCCAAAGGGAGTCTATTGATTGCTGTCTCCTGAGGCTGTGTAAGCTGGGGAGAGCAGTCAGATGAGAGACTTCTAAAGGTGAGGTGTTGAATTTTTTTCTGTGTAAAGAAAACACAAATGGACATTTGAGTGTCTGCTGTAGAACCAGCAGGGTCTGCCCAAAGAGTAGGTTGGGAAGACTCCTTAGATAGGTTCCGGTGTGTGAGAAGGTAGACGCCCACAGTGGCCAGGATTTATTTTGTGTTTTGTTTTATTTTGATGTTTTTGCTGCATGCACTGTTTTGAAGAAATTGGACGAATAAACCATAAACTGTTGTTTTCAACCACTCCTCGGCTATCTCCCTGTGTGACGAACCCCCCCAAAAGGGGTTATCCACACCCGCTACCGAGCTAATCCCTCACAATATATATATATATATATATATATATATATATATATATATATATATACACACACATCTTTAAAATTATGGCAAAAATAGGACATTAAATATAATAAGTTTATACATTTCACAGGATTCTCAGTAATTGTGGAAAAACAAGTAGATTCCCACAATATTTTTCAAATACCATGCCTCTATTTATGAATACATATCTTTAGTATTATAAAAATTGTTTTCAATTTATAAATGACCATCTTTATTAATATATTAATAGTATTCTATCATGCCTCAAATTATAAACACATTTGATATAAAAATAAAGACACTTTATTTATAAAAAAAAAAAAAAACACATGCCTCTATTTATAAATACCTATCTTTTTTTATTATTATAGTAGTAAATAAATATCTTTCAATATCAATTTAAATATCTATTTTTAAATAAATATATTATATTATTTTTATTTGATTTATAAATTAACATTTTACTATATTATTATTATTTTATAAATAAAAATATTTCAAGTACCATGCCTCAATTTAAAAATAAATATAATATAAAAATAAAGACATGGTTATATTTATAAATAAATATCTTTCAACTACTATGCCTCCATTTATAAATTCATGTCTTTTTCTAATTATAGTAATAAATATCAAATATCATGCTTCTATTTATAAATAAATGTATTTATATCCTTCAAATATCGTGCCTCTATAACTAAAAATCTTTTATTATTATATTTAGAAATAAATATCTTTCAAATATCATGCCTCTATTTATAAATAAATATTTTTATTTGATGATTTTTTTTTTTTTATTAATAAAAATCTTTCAAATTTGCCTCAATTTAAAAATAAATATGATATAAAAATAAAGACTTTTTTTATTTATAGAGATATTTAAAATACTATGCATCTGTTTAAAAATGCACATCTTTTTATAAATATAGTAATAAATATCAGTCAAATATCATGCCTCCCATCTATAAATAAATATTGTTACTATATTAATACCTATCATGCCTCAATAACTATATATCATTATTATATTTATAAATAAATATCTTTCAAATATCATGTCTCTATTTATAGATAAGTAGATTATAGTCTTTTTATTTGATTGATACATTATCATATTTACTATTATATTATTTTTTGTATTAATAAAAAATCTTTTAAATATGCCTCAATTTAAAAAATAAATACGATATAAAAATAAAGACATTGTTATATTATTAAATAAAGATCTTTAAAATACCATGCCTCTATTTATAAATTCATATGTTTTTATAAATGATAGTAATAAATATCAGTCAAATATAATGCCTCCATTTATAAATTAGTATTGTTGTTATTTATGAATTAAAATGTTTCAAATATCATGCCTCAATAACTCAATATTTTTTTAGGATTAGATTTATAAATATATTTCAAATACCATGCCTCTATTTATAAATGCTTATCTTTTTATAAATGATAGTAATAAATATCAGTCAAATATAATGCCTCTATTTAAATTAGTATTGTTGTTATTTATGAATTAAATTTTTTCAAATATCATGCCTGGATAACTCAATATTTTTTTAGGATTATATTTATAAATAAATATATTTCAAATATCATGCCTTTTATACACTAAACTCTGTTTATTACCAAAAAGAAAACCAGTTTTTCCCTCCATTTAACATAAGCTCTGTGGCCAGTTTTGCCTTTTTTCTCCTCGCTCTCACATCAATTGCTTGTTCCACTGAAGACAATAAAAGAATACTGAGATATCAGATTTCTGTGTTCTGCTTAATGCTTAGTGCTGCAAGGTCAGAAGTGCATAGGCAGCACATGTGCCTGCAGAAAGTGGGTGTCCTCACCGGAGCTAATCCAGGGGGATCATCTCTAAAGCCTTTTACAATGCTACACACTGGGCGGCAAGTATGGCCGATATTCCAATGCAGCATGCTAAAACAGATCTAAATATTACCACTGTACTGTAAGACATCCAACAAACTCGCTACAAAACTGGATTTCTGTTTTTGGAAACAATAGAGAAATAATATCACTTTCAGGAGAAATCTAAAATAAATGCATGAACAGCAATTGTGAACTTTAGCCAGGTCTCCGGTCACTGCACAGCATAGCTAGAACATCTTCCCCAGGATAAACTGCAGCAGTACAGTACAGAGTACACAGCATACATCACTGGCATCTTTACACCGCTCAGCACAACACAATAAACCTCCCAACCGATAAACAGACACAGACCGTCACTGCACACATTGATGCTTGTACTGTACCTTTGGGATGGGATGGTTCACTTTTCCTCTCCTGTACACTTCTCTCAGGCAGAATCACATACACCGTTATCTGTGGGCTGGTCAGCTCCCTCCCTAATCCTCACCTCAGCATAAAAATCCCCTGCACATAGCACAAACTGCTGCATGACAAGGTACCACAATGTATTCCCTCACAGCAAATCTTAACATGTAAGCAAAGCTGCTATTGGCCACTCGGCACAACTTCTATTGGCCCAGACTTTCCTCTCTAATTGGCCATTGTGTTTATTCCATGTGTAGTCCGAACATGCTGGTTCTGCTTCCTGCTATACTGGAGTACACTATTTCATGCCTTTACAGCAAATGAAAACCTATGCTAGAAAAGGTAAAGCGACCAAAAAAACAAAAAACACAAATGTAATTTTCCCCAGGCATTATAACAGCCTGCATGGAGCAATGTATTAGGATTATGGCAGAGAAAAAAATGTGCTTCTGCAATGGTTAGGAACAATTGTAAAAAAAATAAAAATAAAATTAAATCCACAAGAATTTGCTTCATTTCTGCTTAAGTGAATCATAAAATGTGATACTTATCCATCCAAGGAATTAAAGTCGTATTTAAAGTTGAGCTCCAGCCAAATAGCTAAAAGGCACAAATGTGCGATTTTCTATAGCCAAGATCTAGCTATACTGTCTGGCAAGGTGTCTTAAACACACAAGGCTAAGTTCAAACCATCTGGTAGGGAAACACATTTGTATTTTATTTGTATATAACAGTTTGCCTCAAGTTTAAAGTGATTGTTAACTTCTGACATGAAATATGAACAAAGCATATCCCTCTATAGTGTGTACTTGTCTTAATCAAGAGCACGAAGTATCATTTCTGTCTGCTGCCGCTTTCCTCTGCTATCTGAGTCACTTCAAAAGAGTTTTCCTGAGACCAAGAGGTAAAAAGGTGACAGGGAGGTCCAGCACACAGCCTGTGATTGACAGCCTCAGCTCTCTTCCTGTGTGCTGTGTGAAGGGAGTGGGGGGTGTAACCATTCCCACCAATCAACTCTCAGAGCTCTCCTCACTGTGATCTACAGAGTGTAACTTCAACTCCCCATCCTCTGCTTTCTGAAATCTCAGAAAAATGGTGTAGACTCTAGAATTTAAACTGCTGTAGAGAAGAGAGTGCTGCAGATAAACTGGTACAACTTACATAGGAGGATTTGTTTCATCTTTGTGTATCACCAAAAGCCAGTCACTTCACTGGGTATATGTAAGGGCTCGCAACCACTCTACAAGCACAAATATCCCTTAAACTTCTACCCCCTTGGGTAAACCTACAACAGTGTGCAGACCTTTGGTTCAGTTCCAATAATATTTTAGCTTTCCCTGCTCCAACCACCATGTTTTATTCTAACCTTTCCCTGTTCCAGTTAGCTATTCCTGCCCTGACTAATTGTCAAAAATCTTCCTGACCAGGTCTGTGCATTACACAGAAGTTTCATTCATTGCAATGCCCTACTCAAAAGTCCACAGGAAAGAATAGGATTGCAGAACCTGTGTGTGGGGCCCTGCCGAGGAAAGAATTTTGACAAGCAGCCAGATGCTCAAGGCCCCTTTCACACTTGTGCGACTTGTCCTGTGACTTGGGACTGCAAAGTTGCATGACAAGTGGTACCCCATGATTTCCAATGAGTACCGTTCATATCTGTGCAACTTCAAGTTGCAGCAACCTCAAAGTAGTCCCTGCATTACTTTGGTCCAAATCTGATGCCACTTGAGGTCCATAGACCTCAGAAATACACAGACATTGCTTCAATTTGCCTCAAAGTCGAGTGACTTTCAGGTCATACAAGTGTGAAAGGGGCCTTAGGACGCAATATATACTAACCTGTCCCTGGTACAGTGAAAGAGTAATGGTGGACAGAATAATTTTGCATACCGTACGATATTGTCAGTCAATTTACTAGCAAGGAGAAAAATATGATCAGAAGAACCAAAAGAATGTTCAACCCATCATACACTTAAAGCGGTTGTAGACCGCCAGTCTTTTTTTTTTTTTTTGGGAACCTGCAATGTAAAGCTATAATGTGCTTGTATGCATCTCATACTAACACATTATGATAAACTTACCTTAAAATGAGGCCCTCCCAAGTCAGAGCTGCAAGGGCTTCCATCTTCACCCGTCTTGCTTCCGGGTTCACAGACTCCGGCTCTGTGACTGGCTGGAGCTGCGATGACGTCACTCCCACACATGCGTGGAAGCCACCATTCAAGGCATATGGCTCTGGAGGAACGGCATGGGTGGCCTTTCCTAGAGTGCATGCACCAGTGATGTCACTGGCTGCATGTAATGTAAATATCTCCTACCCATCGGTAAAAGCAAAAGATGGACGTTTACTTATAATTTAAGGAACTATCAACTTTCCCATGATTGGATTCTCCATCTAGATCGATTAGAATAAAATTCAGTAAAATCGATTGGTATTGCAAAAAAGCATTCATTGACACAGTATGTGTTTTTTTGATAATTCATAAATGTGATCCTATTGTCCGATTCTGTGAAAAAGCATTCCATCAAATCTTTATGTGCATGGCCATCATAAAAGGGGTTGGGTGGCATTGCATAAATTTAGCTGCACCAACTCATATTAACCACTTAAGCCCCGGAGGATTTTCCTGCTGAAAGACCAGGGCCTATTTTGCGACGCTGTACCTAAATTAAATTGACCTTTTTTTCCCCACAAACAGAGCTTTCTTTTGGTGGCATTTGATCACCTGTCCGATTTTTATTTTTTGCGCTATAAACAAAAAAAGAGCATCGATTTTGAAAAAACTGAATTTTTGTAAAATCTTACCTGTAAAATTCCTTTCTCTGAGTCCTCCGACAGTCGCCGCCTCTTCATATTCGTCACAATGGGGGGTATTAGACTTTGCTCCGTAGGAGTAGCTAGGCAACAGAATATGTCAATATTAAAGCTTTTAACATATCCCACCCCCCCAGGGGGTGGTCCCCTCAGTCTATACCCTCCTGCTTCCTGTTCCATACCTCAGTTTCAGTAGAATAGCAGTAGAGTACATACACAAAACCCCAAAAGAGGGGCGGGGGCGGCGACTGTCGGAGGACTCAGAGAAAGGAATTTTACAGGTAAGATTTTACAAAAATTCAGTTTTCTCTTATGTCCTCCGACAGTCGCCGCCTCATCATATTCGTCACAATGGGGACGTCCCAAAGCAGTGCAAACATGAGGGGTGGGAAACGCAGCCGCGCCTAAGGCAACGCCGTCTCCACATCAGAGAAAGTAACCTTACCAAAGGAAGGAAACCAGCTGGGCAGCATGAAAAAAACTTTGCTCAACAGGAGCAACAACCCAGGACAAACAAATAACCTAGGGATAAAAACATCCCAAAACAGCCAAGGGCCCAAAACAAGGGACCTTAAGGTACTGCCGCACTAAGAACCTTGCGGCCAAAGGAAGCATCTGCCGATGCCTGAACATCCACTTTGTAGAACTTTGAGAAGGTGTGAACGGACGACCAAGTCGCCGCCTTACACACCTGGGCCACAGAAGCCCGATGATGACAGGCCCAAGACGTACTCAGAGATCTAGTAGAGTGCGCCTTCACAGGCATAGGAGGAACCTTCCCCTTCAAAGCATATGCCTGCTCAATGGTCTGTCTGATCCATTTGGCGATGGTAGAAGTCGACGCCGCCATGCCCTTCCGAGGTCCCTCAGGAAGGACAAAGAGAGAGTCCGTCTTGCGGAAGGATTTAGTCGAATTCAGGTAAACCCTGATCGCCCTAACAACATCCAAGGAATGTAAGGCCACCTCCTTCGGATGCTTAGGCTCCGCGCAAAGCGAAGGCAAGACAATGTCCTCATTGAGATGAAATTCCGAAATCCTTTTCGGAAGAAAAGAAGGATTAGGTCGCAAGACCACTTTATCCAAGTGAAGTACCAGATACGGAGACCTGCACGACAAAGCTGCCAGCTCCGAAACTCTGCGAGCCGAAGTGATCGCCACCAAAAAGGCGACCTTTTTGGACAACAGAGGTAACGAGATCTCCCTGATCTTTTCAAAGGGAGCATGTTGTAACACGGACAGAACAAGGTTCAAGTCCCATGGAGGCAAAGGCTCCCTCCGAGGAGGGACCAGGTGTCGCACCCCTTGAACAAAGGTGCTAACCAGAGAATTAGACGCCACAGGGCGCTGAAAAAGAACGGCCAGAGCAGAAATCTGACCCTTAATCGTGGCCAACGCCAAACGCTGGTCCACGCCCGTTTGAAGGAAAGCCAACACTCTCGAAACCGAATATGAGCGAGGGGAATACCCCCTGGACTGACACCAAGCAAAGTAGGCCTTCCAAGTACGGTAGTATATCTTCCCTGAAGAAGCCTTTCTAGCATTGATCAAAGTATGAATGACCCCCGGAGAGAGACCCTTATCCTACAGGACCTCGGTCTCAACAGCCAGGCCGTCAAAGCCAACGACTGTAAAGCAGGATGGAATATCGATCCTTGAGACAGAAGATCTTCCCGAAGAGGCAGACGCCATGGAGCGTCGACCGCCAGATTCACGAGGTCTGCGTACCAAGACCGGCGGGGCCAGTCTGGCGCCACCAGAATCACCGTTTTCGGTTCCGAGGACAACCTGCGAAGGAACCGGGACAGCAACTGAATTGGTGGGAATGCATACATCAGCCGATATTGATGCCACTGAGCCACTAACGCGTCTGACGCATCTGCCCGAGGATCGTGCGTCCTTGCCACGAACCTTCCCACCTTATTGTTCAGACGAGACGCGAACAGGTCCACATCCGGAAGACCCCACTTCGCGCACAACATCTGGAAGACCTCCGGGTGGAGCGACCATTCCCCCTGGTCCAGAGTCTGGCGGCTCAGATAATCCGCCTGCCAGTTCTCCACCCCCGGAATGTGAACTGCCGTTATCGCCAGGACGTGCGTCTCGGCCCAAGACAGAATGTCGGCTACTTCCCGAGCCGCTCGGGCACTCCTGGTGCCCCCCTGGTGGTTGATGTAGGCCACCGCTGTGGCATTGTCCGTCTGAACCCAAACCGGACAGCCCTGTAGCTTGTCCGTCCAACGTTGAAGGCAAAGATTTATCGCCCGCAATTCCAGAACGTTGATCGGAAGGGAGGATTCCTCCTCCGACCAAGTACCCTGGGCGGACAGAACGCCCAGAACACCACCCCAGCCCGACAGGCTGGCATCCGTGGTGATCACCGTTCCACGAAAACGGACGAAAAGACTTGCCCCCCGACACCGCCGGGGACTGCAGCCACAATAGAAGATTCCTTCTCGTGCGAAGACTCAACGAGATCTGAAGATCCAGAGATTGTGGTCGCCCGTCCCACCTGGACAGGATCTCCGCCTGGAGATCCCTCGTGTGAAACTGGGCGAAGGGAATCGCCTCGAAAGCCGAGACCATCAAACCCAAACACCTCATGCCCCTCCGGAGGGATGAGCACGGAACGTCCCGAAGGGACCTGACTTCGTCCTGAAGCGTTTTGAGCTTGTCTTCCGGTAGGAAGACTTTTGCCTGAACCAAATCCAGAATCATACCCAGATAGGGAAGACGAACCGACGGGCACAGCGTCGATTTTGGGAAGTTTATCGTCCAACCAAACTCCTGCAGAGTCTGCAACGTGACGGACAGGTCCTTCACCAGACCCTGACTGGTCGCAGACCGAACCAGAATGTCGTCCAGATACCCCAGGATCGAGATACCCTGGGCTCTCAATAAGGCCAGAACCGGTGCAAGCACCTTGGTGAAAACCCGCGGAGCCGAAGCGAGACCGAAGGGCAACGCCACGAATTGATAGTGATCCTCCGCAATGGCAAATCGAAGACACCTTTGGTGACCCTCGAAAATGGGGATGTGTAGGTACGCATCCTTCAAGTCGATGGAGGCCATGAATTCTCCCGGAACTAGAGCAGCCACCACCGAGCGCAGGGATTCCATGCGGAACTTGCGAACCCGCACAAATTGGTTCAGAGCTTTCAAGTCCAGAATTGGACGTACCTTGCCCTCCTTTCTGGGCACAGTGAACAGATTTGAATAAAACCCCCGAAATCTGTCCCGATGAGGCACCGGAACCATCACTCCCTGAGCCCGCAGGTCCTGCACCGCCAGATGCAGATCCCGCAAATGCTCCGGAGACAGTTGAAGGTTTGAGGGAAAAAACCTGTTCGCCGGCCGAGAGAGGAACTCGATCTTGTACCCAGACCGAACGATCTCCTGAACCCACCTGTCCCGAACGCGGGCCAGCCAGGGTTGAAGAAAACCGAGCAAACGTCCCCCCACCCCAGAACTGGGTGAGGGCGTCCCTTCAGGCCGCATTGTTATGGGCAGCGGATCCGGACTGGCCGGACTTCTGCTTACCTGCCCACGGTTTCTTTTGGGAACCTTGACCCTTGAAGGGTTTGCCCTTATAGTGCGACCGAAAGGCACGAAAGGACCCCTGAGGGGGCCTAAATGAAGCATGCTTCTTACCTTGAGCGCCCTTAGCCTTGTGAGATTGGGGCAAGAGCATGCTCTTACCCCCAGAAATCCCCTTAATCAGCGTATCCAGTGAGTCGCCAAAAAGGCGAGTTCCCGAATAGGGCAAATTAGCCAAGGTCTTGCGAGACGATTGGTCCACAGACCAACATTTTAGCCAAATCAAATGGCGGGTCAACACCGCCACGCTGTGCACACGTGCAGCCAAAGGAATAACATCCAATTCCGCATCACACAAATACATGACACCCTGATGGATCTGATCCACCGTAGCCAACGTCGTCGGCGGGGCAGAATCAGCCACCAGGACGCGCCTGAGTACTTGCGTCCAATCCGCAACAGCCTGAGCTGCCATAAGGGAAGCAAAAATGGCTTTTAGCAAGGAACCGGTAACCGAGTAAGTATGGCGGGCAAGAGACTCCAGTCTCCTGTCCGTAGGGTCCCGGAACACCGGGGTATCTTCTGCCGGAATCGCAGTAGATTTATTCAAAACCGCCACCGCGTGATCTACCGGAGGTGGAACACACCAGCGTTCATCAGTGGCGGGCGTGAAGGGATAATGCAGTTTGAACCTACTTGGCACAGCAAAAGGCTTTTTAAGATTGCGCCATTGTTCACTAACAGCGCGCTGAAAATCTTCAGTGCAAGGAAAAACCTGCGATGTTTTGCGCCTCCGCTGTGTCCCATAAGAAGCCAGAACGGCAGGTGGACACGGTTCATCCTGTAAATGCAGCGTTTGTTTGATAGAAGCAACCAAGTCAGCAAAGTCCAGGGACGAACGGGACCCCGATAAGGGGACCCCAGCCATAGCAGCCCCAATACCTTCGCCCTCTGAATCAGAGGAGATTGAAACTCTGGGCCTTTTAGTGAATTGAGCAGCCACAAGCATCTGCACCTGAGCAGCCAGGTTAGCCACAACTGTGGCCAAATCGCCCCCCTCAGGGGAAACAGCAGCAGCCCCTTGTCCACCCAGTAAAGTGGGAGGAAATTTGCTTTCCTGAGAATCCATGCCCCCAGAGGTGTGCAGGAGAAAAAAAAAAAAAAAGGGGTAACTGCCCCTTTAAAAACGCGGCTAGCGCAGCCCACCGCACACACACACCAGCACAATGCGACCCCCACAGGGAAAACTACAAACTCAGGCAAGGAACACAGGACTAAGGAGGATAAAAACCTGGAGAGAACACTGCTGCTGCTGTATCGATCGGTGTGCCCAGGGAAAAGGAAGTGATGCAATAGAAGCCGCTCCTATAAAGCCTATAGAAGGCTACAAAAAAATGGCCGCCGGGGGAGGAGGCAAATGCAGTGCTACATGAGACCGGAGCGATAGCCGCCAAAATGGCGGTGCTTGGCGCCAAAAACGCCGCTCCCAGTCATAGAAGAAGCCCTCATATGTAGATAACAGTAAAATGGCGGACCGCAGCAGCGGCCGCCGCATGTTGCACAAAACATGATCCACAGCATGTCCTACAACACATAGCATGTCACACAGAGAAATCACACAGTTATGCACACAGAACAGTGTATCACAGCCCCCCTCCTTGCAGCCCACAGCAGCATCCAGACCCAGGGAGTCCCACAGTGTGAACAGACATGCCGGGTTACACAGTCCCAGACTGACACCCACTAAACAGACAGGTCCCCACACAGAGTACACTTACCTTCTGAGTGGCGTGGGGAACCCGCACAAGCGATCAAGCCACTGCACATGGGACAGGGAGAGTCGCAGCCAGGACGCAGGAGAACTGCGGTGCGAAACCGCATGGCGTCCAGTGAGGTAGCCACCTCACCATAGCATTCCTGCAGCGAACAGGGATGGGTCGTTCACATGTGCCAGGAAAAATACCTGACTGAACGCTCAATGGCAGGCTGGGAAGCCACTGGCCCACAACCTGCGACCAGGGGGGCCAGCCCGAGACCCAGCCCGCATGATCCTCTTCATCAGATGAACTAACTAATGCTGACAAAAGTAACAGCTAAGTAAAGAAAGAGAAAAAAACTCAAATAAAATCAAAAGAAGATAAAGGCTGAGACAAGATGCCCCAGCACAGAAACAGCCAGCTAACTCCTGAAAGCTAGACATTGAAACTGAGGTATGGAACAGGAAGCAGGAGGGTATAGACTGAGGGGACCACCCCCTGGGGGGTGGGATATGTTAAAAGCTTTAATATTGACATATTCTGTTGCCTAGCTACTCCTATGGAGCAAAGTCTAATACCCCCCATTGTGACGAATATGAAGAGGCGGCGACTGTCGGAGGACGTAAGAGAAAATAATATTTTTCACATTTTTTTGTATGAAATTCCCCCCCCCCCCCAAAAAATGTAAAAATCAAAATTTTTTTACATTTTAGGCCAATTTCTTTTCTGCTACACATTTTTTTAAAAAAAAAAAAAAAAAAAAATCACAATAAGCGTATTTTGATTGGTTTGCGCAAACGTTATTGCGTTTACTAAGAGAAAGATTTATTATATTTTTATTGTATTTTCTTTTGAACTAGTAATGGCGGCGATCTGCGATTTTTTTTTTGCGGGACTGTGACATTGCGGTGGACAGATCGGACCCCTGACTAACATTTTTGACACTTTTGGGGGTACCAGTGACATTACTACAGTAATCAGTGCTATACATATGCACTGTTACTGTAAAAATGACATTGGTAGGGAAGGGGTTAACTTTATTAGTGATCAAGGGGTTAAGTGTGTCCCTAGGGGCGTGATTCTAACTGTAAAGGGGGGTGGCTTGTGATGTAACCACAGAGACATACGATTCTGATCTCTGCAGTTACACCAGGGAGAATGACAGGCGGCTTTATTTACATCAGCCGCCTGCCTTTCTCCCTCTCCAGCGGGAGATTGCGAGTGACCGGCGGACATCGGAGCCGCCGGTCACACGTGCGGGGATGTCAGGGAACGAGCGGAGCAGGAGCGCGCCTCCGGCAGCGTGCGCTCGCCCCCTCCAGGCTCCTGGGCGAGCGACGTAGTACTATGTCGCTTTGCCAAGGAGGGGCTGACTGCCGCAGTAAATATACTGTGGGCGGTCGGCAATTGGTTAAGCATTTGACTCCTTACAAAAGTTTAAAACCTTCACTTAACCACTTGCTCACCGCCCTGTAGCACTTTTATTGTTACAGGGCACCAGCTGTGCAAAGGATCACTTATATATACGCGATCCGGCACTTCCACCTGCAGGGGGCCCCTGTTCCCTGTCAGCAGGTCCCTTCTGCTGTGATAATTCAGAAGCTGATCTGCGGGTGCAGGGGACTCTATGTCCTCCGGCACCTGCTGATCGTCAGTAAATACACAGAGAACTGATATATGTAAACAAGGCATATCTCAGTTCTGACACGTAGGAAGGGATGTATTCTGTGTCTTTGCAAAGTAGGGACTAGAATCGATCTCTTTCCCTAGTGAAAGCATCACACTGTGTACACAAAACAAGTGGCTAGCCACAGTTAACCCTTTGATTGCCCTAGATGTTCAACTCATTCTCAGCCAGTGCCATTAGTACAATGACAGTGCATATTTTTAGCACTGATCCCTGTATTAGATTCACTGGTTCCTGCAAAGAGTCAAATGTGGCAGTGTCTGATTGCCTGCAGCAATATCGCAGTCATGCTATAAGTCACTGATCACCGCCATTGCTAGTATAAAAAAATAAAATAAATACAAATTCCATAATTTGTAGATGCTATAATGTTCACAATCAATATGAGCTATAATATAGCTAATATATATAATATAATATATAAGCTAATATAATCAAACCAATCAATATAAGCTTAGTGGGATTTTTTTATACCAAAGATGTGTAGCAGAATACATATTGGCCTAAAATTTTATGAAGAAATTATAGATTTTTTCCATTTTTTTTTATTGGATGCCTTTTTATAGCAGAAAGTAGCTGCACTATTCTGGATAAAATGAGGATCACAATTTTTTTGCCTAGAATAAAGTTCACGATTCTCTAAAGAACTTTTTTATTTTAAAGATTTACAACACCTGAACATTAGGGTCTTTTTTTTTTTTTTTTAGCACCTAACGGTACCAATTACCAATACCTACTGCAACTTTTTTGTTTACACTTTAGCTGTCAGCAATGGTACAAAGCATTGAAAAACTGAATTTTTGTAAAATCTTACCTGTAAAATTCCTTTCTCTGTGTCCTCCGACTGTCGCCGCCTCCTCTAAGTCATCACTATTGGGTATTGTCCACCTATCCGTAGGAATAGCTAGGCATATAGACTTAGTCAAAAGACAAAAGGCATTAGCATATACACACCCACGGGGGCTGTCCCATCTGGTCAATACCCCCCCTGCATCACCACTCCCAACTCAGTTTGGTAGCATAGCAGTAGGTAATAAGAACCCCAAAAGAGGGGCGGGGGCGGCGACTGTCGGAGGACTCAGAGAAAGGAATTTTACAGGTAAGATTTTACAAAAATTCTGTTTTCTCTTACGTCCTCCGACAGTCGCCGCCTCCTCTAAGTCATCACTATTGGGATGTCCCAAAGCAGTATAGACATGAGGGGTGGAAAACGCAACCGTAGAAAAGGCAACGCAGTACCCACATCAGAGAAAGGAATCTTACATGCACCGTAAGAACCAACTGGGCAACAGAAAAAAACAATGCTCAACAGGAGCAACAGCCCAGGAAAGCAAATGCCAACAGCCAGGGACCCAGAGAAAAAAATGCAAGGGTCCATCATGGCACAGCCGCACTGAGAACTTTGCGGCCAAAAGAAGCATCAGCTGATGCCAGAACGTCTACTTTGTAGAACTTGGAAAAAGTGTGCACCGACGACCAAGTCGCCGCCTTGCACACCTGGGCCACCGAGGCCCGATGCCAACAGGCCCAGGAAGTACTCAAAGACCTGGTAGAGTGCACCTCAACAGGGAAGGGCGGAACCCGTTCCTTCAAGGCATAGGCCTGCTCAATGGTCTGTCTGATCCACTTGGCAATAGTTGCTGTCGATGCAGCCATGCCCTTCCGAGGTCCCTCAGGAAGGACAAAGAGAGAGTCCGCCTTCCGAAAGGATTCCGTAGACTTCAGGTAAACCCTGATCGCCCGGACAACATCCAAGGAATGCAAAGCAATCTCCTTTGGATGCTTAGGCTTTGTACAAAGCGAAGGCAGGACAATTTCCTCATTAAAGGTGGAACTCGGTGATCACCTTGGGAAGAAAGGACGGGGGTGTTCTCAACACCACCTTATCCTTGTGAATTATCAAGTAAGGGAAGCGGCAAGACAACGCCGCCAGCTCCGACACTCTGCGAGTCGAAGTGATCGCCACAAGAAAAGCAACCTTTTTCGACAGCAGAGGCAACGATATCTCCCTGATATTTTCAAAAGGAGCACGCTGCAAAGCGGACAGGACCAAGTTCAGGTCCCATGGAGGTAAAGGCTCCTTCCTAGGAGGAGCCAAATGTTGCACACCTTGAATGAACGTGCACACCATGGAATGAGACGCCACAGGGCGTTGGAAAAGGACCGCCAGTGCTGATACCTGGCCCTTTATAGTGGCCAGCGCCAGGCGCTGATCCACCCCAGACTGGAGGAAAGCCAAGATTCTCGACACCGAGTAAGAACGAGGGGAAAACCCCCTGGACTCACACCAGACGAAGTAGGCTTTCCAGGTACGGTAATAGATCTTACCAGAGGAAGATTTCCTAGCCTTGATCAGGGTAGGGATAACCTCAGAAGACAGACCCTTGTCCCTCAAGACCTGGGTCTCAACAGCCAGGCCGTTAAAGCCAGCGACTGTAAAGCAGGATGGAAGATCGGACCCTGAGACAGGAGATCTTCCCGCAGAGGCAGACGCCACAGAGGCGCCACTGCCAGGTGAGCAACGTCGGCGTACCAAGATCGGCGAGGCCAGTCCGGCGCCACCAGAATGACCATGTGCGGTTCCGAGACCAATCTGCGAAGGAACCGGGATAGTAACTGAATCGGAGGAAAGGCGTACATCAGACAATACTGATGCCAAGGGCCACCAACGCATCCGAGGCGTCCGCCAACGGGTCGCGCGTTCTTGCCACGAACCTTTCCACCTTTTGGTTTAGCCGGGATGCGAACAGATCCACATCTGGGGATCCCCACTTCGCACACAGCATCTGAAAGACCTCTGGGTGTAGGGACCATTCCCCCTGGTCCAGGGTCTGGCGGCTCAGATAATCTGCCTGCCAATTCTCCACACCGGAATGTGAACTGCCGAAATCGCCGGGACATGAGTCTCGGCCCAAGACAGGATGTCTGTCACCTCCCGGGCTGCTCGAGCACTCCTGGTGCCCCCCTGGTGGCTGATGTAAGCCACCGCGGTAGGATTGTCCGTCTGTACGCGAACAGGCAGGCCCTGGAGACGGTCCGACCACTGGAAGAGACAGAGTTTTATCGCTCGTAGTTCCAGCACATTTATCGGGAGGGAAGATTCCTCCTCCGACCAAGTGCCCTGGGCAGACAGGGTGCCCAGGGCTCCACCCCAGCCCGACAGGCTGGCATCCGTGGTAACCACTGTCCACACCAACGGGCGGAAGGACTTGCCTTCAGCCACCGACGGGGACTGGATCCACCACAGAAGAGCCAATCTGGTCCGGTGACTCAAGAAGACCTCCAGATCCAAGGACTGAGGAAGTCTGTCCCACCTGGCCAGGATCTCCGTCTGGAGAGCCCGTGTGTGGAACTGGGCAAAAGGAATCGCCTCGAAGGCCGACACCATCAAACCCAGGCCCTGAGTGACGAGGATGGATTGTCCCGGAGGGACCGGATTTCGACCCGCAAAGTCCGGAGCTTGTCCTCCGGCAAGAATACCTTTGCTTGAGCAGAGACCAGAACCATTCCCAGACAGGGAAGGCGAAGCGACGGAGACAAGGCTAATTTTTGAACGTTGATGGTCCACCCGAACTCCTGGAGCGTCTGTACCGTGATGGACAGATCGCGCACAAGGTCCTGACTGGCACGAGATCTCAGAAGCAGATCGTCCAGGTACCCCAGGACCGCAATGCCCTGGGCCCGCAGCAGGCCCAGGACCGGTGCCAACACCTTGGTAAATACCCTGGGTGCCGAAGCGAGACCGAACGGTAACGCCACAAACTGGTAGTGGTCCTCTGTGATAGCGAACCGAAGGTACCGCTGATGACCCTCGAAAATGGGGATGTGCAGGTACGCATCCTTCAGATCTATCGAAGCCAGGAATTCTCCTGGACTCAAGGAGGCCACAACCGAACGAAGAGACTCCATTCGAAACTTCCGAACACGCACGAAGCGGTTCAGCGCTTTCAGGTCCAGACTAGGACGCACTTTTCCCTCCTTCCTGGGCACAGTGAACAGATTCAAATAAAACCCCCGAAACCTGTCCCGATGAGGCACCGGGACAATCACCCCCTGAGCAAGCATGTCCTGAACCGCTTGATGCAAGTCCTGCAGACGCCCCGGAAGCAAATGGAGATTGGAGGGAAAGAATCTGTCCGCCGGCCTGGAAAGGAATTTGATCTTGTAACCTGATCGAACGATTTCCTGGACCCACCTGTCCGAGATCCGGAGCAGCCAAGGTTGGAGGAAACCGCGCAAACGTCCCCCCACCCCAGAAATGGATGCGGGCGCCCCTTCAGGCAGAGGCGGAGTGTCCCGCCGAACCGGCATTGCCGGTCTTCTGCTTACCCGCCCAGGGTTTCTTCTGGTTGCCCTGGGCCTTGAAGGGCTTGCCCTTGGATTGGTTCCGAAAGGCACGAAAGGTCCCCTGACTAGATTTAGGCGCAGAACCCCGCTTGCCATGGAAAGACTTGTTCTTCTGGTTCTGGGGTAGCATGGTGCTCTTACCCCCCGTGACGCCTTTCACCAAGGTATCCAACGCCTCGCCAAAAAGGCGAGAGCCAGCATAGGGAAAATCAGCAACAGTTTTCCGCGAGGACTGGTCGGCCGACCAGCTCTTCAGCCATATCAGTCGCCGGTTAAGTACCGCGACACTCGAGAGGCGAGCCACCAAGGGGGCCTCATTAAGGGCTGCATCACACAGATACATGACTCCTTGATGGATCTGGTCCACCATTTCCAGTCGTGCAGGCGACACGTCATCGGACACTAGGTTGCTTCTAAGCACCTTAATCCAATCAGCCACCGCCTGAGCCACTATAACGGACGCGAAAACGGGTTTGAGCAACGAACCCGCCACCGTATAGGAATGGCGGACTAGAGACTCCAACCGCCGGTCCGTGGGGTCCCGGAAAACCGGGGCATCCTCAGTAGGAACCAAGGTAGCTTTGTTCAGCACGGCCACAGTGTGATCTACCTGTGGAGGCACACACCATCGTGATTTCGTAGCCCGGCGCAAAAGGATAAAGCAATTTGAACCGACTAGGTACCAGGAATGGACGTTTTAACGTGCGTCACATTTCATTAACAGTGTAATGGAATTCCGCCGGGCAGGGAAAAACCTGCGCAGACTTGCGGGTCCTGTGCGTCCCAAATGAGGACACAACGCCCGGAGGGCAGGGCTCATCCTCTAAATGTAAGGTTTCCTTAACAGAAACAATCAACTCATCCATGGTCGCCCGTTCTTCGGGTGACCCTGGGGAGGATGTATAAACACCCTCCACCTCAGCCTCCCCCTCAGACCCCGGGGGGTCTAAGGATGAGCGGGACCCTGAAAAGGGCACGCTCGCAGCAGCAGCATCCATATCCCCATCTGAATCAGAAGAGAGAGACAGCCTTGGCCGTTTTCTCGCAGCCCGTTCAGACATCAGCATTTCCATATTTGCCACTAAAGTCGCAAATACAGCAGCCAGATCAGGTCGCAGCGGGGCCACAGGAGAACTGGGGCCCCCCACTAAAGCTGGAGGAAACTTGCTTTCCTGAGAATCCATGGCTCAAGATAATGAAAAAACTACAGTGCAAAAAAAGTAGTGTACTGTCCCCTTAAATAGCGCTGCGGAGTGCGCAGCCCACCGCTACTGTCACAGCTATGAAGACCCCCAAAAGGAGAAAGAAAACTGAGCCAGAAGCAGTATGCAGAAGAAGACAGAGATATAAACTGCAGAGCCCGCAGATCGTTGCTACCTGTGTCTGTGCTGTCTGAGAGGAAAAGGAAATGCTGCTGGAGGGGGCTGGCCATAAGCCAGACCCCAGGGAAAATGGCTGCCCCATAGGGATGCATAGGAGGCTTTGCCAAGATGGCCGCCGACATGCGGCCGAACCGATCGTTTCACCGCCCACAAAATGGCGGCGGATGGCGCCAAAATGAGCTGTATACTCGCCCCAGAGGGGCTATACACGTGTGCACAGTAAAAACATGGCGGGCCGCGCGATTTTTCCCCCGCAGCAGTCGCCGCACAACACACAAGTCTGTACCCCCAAACATGCACCTAAGGTGACACAGGGACAGGGACCCCCGGCAAACATACAGATCTGCACACAGCGAACCCCGCAGGGATCGCACAGGGAGTCACACAGGCACAGACATGGGGACACACAGCAACACAGACTGCCACCCCAAACAGAGGCCCCACACAGAAAAGTACTTACCTGTACCCGATGGCGTGGGGGAGCCTCTATGCACGGATAAACCTCTGTCCTCATCTGACAGGGAGTGCCGTGAGCCAGGGACATGACGCTGCAGCAGCGCAGACGAGTCCTGTGAGGTAGCCACCTCACGGCTGCATCCCTGCAGCGAACAGGGATGGGTCGTTCTTAATGCCAGGGCGAACCATAGCTGAACGCTCGATGGCGGGCTGGGGGTCCATCTGACCCTCTGTGCCCTGGAGAACCAGGGCGGCCAGTCCGAATCCCAGCACCGCATGACCCATCTTCATCCGAAGAATAAACTAACACTAAAGCTGTAAAGTGAGAGAAAAAAACTGACATTTAAAAGAAAATCAAATAAAAGATTTAGGAAGGCTGAGACTGAAGCCCCAGCACAAGGTAGCCTGAACTATTCCTGATGCTAGGCAAACTAAAACTGAGTTGGGAGTGGTGATGCAGGGGGGGTATTGACCAGATGGGACAGCCCCCGTGGGTGTGTATATGCTAATGCCTTTTGCCTTTTGACTAAGTCTATATGCCTAGCTATTCCTACGGATAGGTGGACAATACCCAATAGTGATGACTTAGAGGAGGCGGCGACTGTCGGAGGACGTAAGAGAAAGTTATTTTACAAATGAAATCTTTTTTTTTTTTTTTTTAAACTTTGCGCCTTTTTTTTTTTTATGTGAAACGTTTAAATATATATATATTGAAGGTGTAAAAATATTCATGAACAAAGCAAACAAAAAAAAAAAGTTTGAATTATTAAATAGTTTATACAATGAAACTAAAAAAAAAAAATTAGCAAGAAAAAAATTATTATTTGGAGAAGGTGAATAAGGAGTTAATAAGGCTGTTTCGAGTAAATTAAGGGTTAAGGCAGGGGTGTCCAAACTATGGCCCTCCAGCTGTTCAAGAACTACAATTCCCATGAGGCATTGTAACTCTGACATTCACAGACATAACTAGGCATGATGGGAATTGTAGTTCCTTAACAGCTGGAGGGCCATAGTTTGGACATAGCTGTAATAAGGGGTTAAACAAAGGAACAATTTAATAAAAAACGAAAAATACATATACACACACATACATTATATATATATATATATATTATATATATATATATATATATATATATATATATATATATATATACACACACACACACACACACAGCTTGTATAACAGCCTGTCCCCTCAAAATAAAAACACACAGCCGTTAATGTCTGAACCGCTGGCAACAAAAGTGAGTACACCCCTAAGTGAAAATGTCCAAATTGGGCCCAAGGTGACAATATTTTGTGTGGCCACCATCATTTTCCAGCACTTCCTTAGCCCTCTTGGGCATGGAGTTCATCAGAGCTTCACAGGTTGCCACTGGAGTCCTCTTCCACTCCTCCATGATGACATCACAGAGCTGGTGGATGTAGGAGACCTTGCGCTCCGCTCCTCCACCTTCCATTTGAGGATGCCCCACAGATGCTCAATAGGGGTTAGGTCTGGAGACATGCCTGGCCAGTCCATCACCTTTACCCTCAGCTTCTTTAGCAAGACAGTGGACATCTTGGAGGTGTGTTTGGGGTCGTTATCTTGTAGGAATACTGCCCTGCGGCCCAGTCTCTGAAGGGAGGGGATCATGCTCTGCTTATGCATGTCACAGTACATGTTGGAATTCATGATTCCCTCAATGAACTGTAGCTACGCAGTGCCGGCAGCACTCATGCAGCCCCAGACCATGACACTCCTGCTTGACCACCACCTTGCTTGACTGTAGATAAGACACACTTGTCTTTGTACTCCTCACCTGATTGCCGCCACACATGCTTGACACCATCTGAACCAAATAAGCTTATCTTGGTCTCATCAGACCACAGGATATGGTTCAAGTAATCCATGTCCTTAGTCTGCTTGTCTTCAGCAAACTGTTTGCAGGCTTTCTTGTGCATCATCTTTAGAAGAGGCTTTCTCCTACATTGTAGCAAAGTGCAATTTCGTCAGTGTTGTCACATGAAAAGATATATTAAAATATTTACAAAAATGTGAGGGATGTACTCACGTTTGTGAGATACTGTATCTCTCTCTCTTTATATTATATATATATATATATATATATATATATATATATATATATATATATATATATATATATATATATATATTTTTTTTTTTTTTTTTTTTCTTTAACTTGACAAGGTTGCTTTAAACTGACTTCATTTGAAGACCAAAGTTTATCCCTTTGATCTGTAAATGAATAAACAGAAGGTCAGATAAGAAGATAAGATTCTTTTTATCTGTCTCTTTCAGCTGCTGAGCAATGTTGTTGATAAACATTGCCGGTTACTTTTTTTTTTTTTTTGACAGCTGAGAGCAGAGGGAACTCCTCTGACAGCTAAATGAGGCATCGGTTGTTAAGCAAGCGGCAGCCCCGCTCCTTAACAATTGGGGATTTGTCCTTTTTTTTTTTTTTTTTTTTTTTAACATTTCAGCGGTCAGTGGGGGAATCCCGCTGACGGATGAAATAACCGAGCCTAAAGTATTTGTTTCAGATAGCGAAGCATTTGCACGAGTGCCGATATCGGCACCTCAACACTACTTTTTACATGAATCGCAGAAATGCTGGATTAAGATCACGTGAGGGGTTGAATTAAGATCGCAATATTTTAACGATTATACGGGCAGCTCTAGCAGAAAGAAAAAAATAGTTTTTTTTTCAAAACTGTTGGTTTGTTTTCTTGTTGCAAAGGATTAAAAAAGATGCAGTGGTGATCAAATACCACCAAATGAGAGTTCTATTTGTGGGAACAAAAATTACAAATTTTATTTTGGTACAGTGTCGCATGACCGCGCAATTGTCAGTTAAAGTAACGCAGTCCTGCATCCTAAAAAATGGCCTTGTCAAGTGCAGGGGTAAATCTTCCAAATGTCAAGTGGTTAAAAGAGGACACTGTAGCTAAATAACAAGCTCTGCTTATCCATTGAGGATCCTTCCAATATGTTGACTAGCTGCACAAACGTGTAAAAAAAAAAAATTACAGGAAAAAAAAAGTTAATTAACCTACTTGTCTTACCTCTACGGCATGGCAGCTAAGTAGGGGTGATGTTACTATCCTTCCAGTGAGATCCATCAATAAATCTTTTCTGTCAGTGATAAAGATAAAAAGACAAGGCGCCTCTAAGTGCAGTAGGCTCTGAGTATTTATTAGGTTAAAAGTATAAAAGCACTCACATTTGGTAAATATGACATGGGCATAGCAAAGATCTGTGCTATGCCCATGTCACATTTACCAAATGTGAGTGCTTTTATACTTTTAACCTAATAAATACTCAGAGCCTACTGCACTTAGAGGCGCCTTGTCTTTTTATCTTTATCACTTTCAGAGCAGCTTCTCCTCTCCAGTGCTGCCGAAGTGCAGTGTCTCACCAAAAGCCTGCTGTATTCCACAGAAGCGCCCATACAACAAACCCTTTTTCTCAAATCGTTTCTGTCGATGCTGATATTTCAGGTATAGGTTGATGCCGACGGGCTAAATCACCCACTAGCTCGATATCTGTTGAGAACACAATTTCTTCCTCTGCCTTCCCAACCATAGAAATTCTCACCTCCTGCAGCAATCTTACTCAACCTGCTATTCTTTGTATTGCTATCCAATTAATTTGTATTGTAAAATAATGATTCTTTAGCAAGATTGAGATCCTTTTATAATAGCCATGACAATAAGGTATACATGTAAGCTCTGAGTTCTCACAACAGCCTGCCAAAGGCAAGGATCTGTGCAGATGATGTGATCATCAATCCAGTAGGACGTCTATGTTTCAAAGCCATTGTATCCAAGCCACAGTGTGTTACGAAGGTGTTTATGATTCACTTTGTAAAAGAAGAGGGTCAATCCTTTCTGGTGAGCCTTTTATACACGGTGGGTTTAAAGACAATACCTTTATGTGGAAAGCAGTTTTGACTCTGTTAACCACTTTAAGACCGCAAGGATTTGCCCCCTTCCTGACCAGGCCCTATTTTGCGATTCGGCACTGTGTTACTTTAACGGACAAAAAGTTTAAAAATCAAAATTTTTTTAACATTTTAGGCCAATTTGTTTTCTGCTACATATTTTTTGTAAAAAAAAAAAAAAATTGCAATAAGCGTATTTTGATTGGTTTGTGCAAAAGTTATTGCATCTACTAACTACGAGAAAGATTTATGTCATTTTTATTGTTTTTTTTTTTACTAGTAATGGCGGTGATCTGTGATTTTTTTGCGGGACTGCGACATTGCGGAGGACAGATCGGACCCCTGACAGTTTTTACATTTTTGGGGGTACCAGTGACATTACTACAGTAATCAGTGCTAAAAATATGCACTGTTACTGTAATAATGCCATTGGCAGGGAAGAGGTTAACCCTGTGGGTGATCAAGGGGTTAAATGTGAGCCTAGGGGAGTGATTCTAACTGTGGGGGGCGTGGCTTCTGAAATGACCATAGAGACATGTGATCCTATGTAGAAGGATCACATGGGCTCTATGATCATTTCAGGGAGAAGGATGGTCAAATTGGAGCTTCCTGACTGGTGCATCGGCTTTCCCACTGCCGAGTGGCGGGAGCATACCACCGGCGGCGCGCGCTCGCCCCCTAGCTCGCCGAATACAATGTAGGTCTACGTTGGTTTGCACAGGAGAGACACCCTGCCGCAGTAAAAAGGCGGCGGGTGGTCGAGAAGTGGTTATGCAGGTCATGCACATCTGGTGTGAGCATTTTCGTGGCCCACTTGATTTAAAGCAAGCTGAAGAGGTCCTGATGTGGATGCAGAAGAACTGGTGGAAAGGCATTTACATGGAATGTAGATTTTGAATCAGGGATAAGAACAAATCCTCTCAATCTGGCAAAGGATTAAGGAGGAGAATAAGTGAGCTGGAAATCTGGTGTAAGACCCATGCGAGTGGAAAGGAGTAGGTGGATAAAAGAGCTGTATACCCATCCTTTTGGAGCAATTTGTTTTTTGACCTACCTGTAATCAAGAGATCAATACATTCTGGTGAGCCTCTGTGTTGTGAACACACGTTGAACACTTTGGTGGAGAAATTGGAGGCTTTTCAATTATTGAATTTTTATCCTCACAGATTACATTACTGGACTACACTATTGATTACTAATTCACAGATTTCCCAAGAGACTTTTTATTTATGTAGTGGTCCTCATTTTATTTTGAGGATTTATTTATTTATCATTTGTATTGAAAAACCGATATTTCTTTATGGTACCAATTTACTCTGGACTGTGTGAGAAAGAATAAAAGCTAAGCCTAACTTTCTTGCAAAGTATTATTAACCACTTCTTGACAGGAAGGTTTTCCCTCTTAATGACCAGGCCATTTTTTGCGATACAGCACTGCGTTATCTTAACTGACAATTGCGCGGTTGTGCGATGCTGGACCCTAAAAAAATTGATGTCCTTTTTTCCACAAATAGAGCTTTCTTTTGGTGATATTTGATCACCTGTGCAATTTAAATTTTGTGCTATAAACAAACAATTTTTTACTTTCTGCTATATAACATTCCCAATAAAAACAATTTAAAAATCTATTTTTTTTTTTCATAATTTCAGGCCAATTTGTATTCTTCTACATATTTTTGGTAAAAAAAAATCCCAATAAGTGTATTTTGATTGGTTTGCGCAAAAGTTATTGCGTCTACAAACTAGGGGAAAGATTTGTCATTTTTATATATTTATTTTACTAGTAATGGCGGCGATCAGCGATTTTTAGCAGGACTGTGACATTGCAGTGGACAGATCGGACACCTAACTGACATTTTTTACACTTTTGGGGGGACCAGTAACATTACTACAGTAATCAGTGCTAGAAAATATGCACTGTTACTGTACTAATGACACTGGCATAGAAGGGGTTAACACCAGGGGCGATCAAATGGTTAAACGTGTCCCTAGGGGATACTTTCTAACTGTGAGGGGATGTATTTACTGAATAAACACAGAGACCTGCATTCCTAAATAAGAGGAACACAGGATTCCTGTTTATTACTGACAGAACAGCAGTCTGCCGTGTTTACAATGGAGGGCCGCCTCTTTGTCTCCACGGGGATCGATCACGGCTGCCGGATCCGCTGATTGGCTCCCCCTGTGGCAAATGGGTGCACGCCCCCACTTGCGGTCCCGCGAAGTGACGTAGTTACTTAATTTCGCGAGACAGAGCCGACCTGCCGCAGTATATGTCCTGCTGGCAGTCGGCAAGTGGAATTGAGATCCGATACGTTATATCTTTCCTTCTAGAGTAATACATACCACAACTGCAAAGCTGCATACACATCTAATGCATTATTCATAAAGCTCAAAAAAGGTAGAGTTATACGATTATAAAAGTTGTTTCCCTGAGGTTGGGCCATGTGATTTTATTGAATACTGAACTTTGTAACACTTTTCGTCCTTAAAGTGGTTGTAAACCCTGGAAATTAAAAATGAACAAAGCATATCCTTCTATAATGTGTACTTGCCTCAACCCAAAGCACATACTGTGACTTCTATCTGCTCTTTCATTTCTTGGATAGTTTCATGAGTCACTTCTGACATTCTTTACCAACGAACAATCCCAGGAGACCGTCCGCCCCACATCCAGCACACAGTAGGTGATTGACAATCTGAGCTGTGCCTGTTTACCTATGGGACTAATTTAAGGTAGATGTGTCCTTTCCCTTCCCTCAGGTCTCAGATTACCCTTAGTTCCCTGCTCTATGCTGTACAGTACGTGATATCAGATACCACCACCCCTCTTCTTTCTGGAGCTGGGAAATGTGTAAATACTGTACTTTAGAATGCTGTAGAGGAGAGAGTTCTGCAGATAAATAGGTACAAGTTATGCAGGAGGATTTATTTAATCTCACCTGAGGCTTATCTGTTCACTGGGTATATGTAAGGGTTTACAACCACTTTAACAGATAAATAGGGCTACAGGAGAATCGATTATTTAGCACGTAAAGACTGGAAAGGGACACAGGAAAACGGTCTAGTCCCTTGGAGTTTATCATTTAAAAAGAACATGTTACACAACACTGTAAATGTAAGCTTTTAAAACACCTACACCACACCACTACACAAATACCTGTTACATTAGGAAAACTGCAGAGTAATCTTCAACCATTTAACCTCCAGACATTGCTAGTGGACATAACCTAAAAGGTTTTCAGGAGTCTTACAAACCTTATCATGTTTGGTAAAAAGTTGAAGACAGTTGGTCAAAGCTGTGCAGGTTTCCTGGGATGCATCAGATACTTTCTTGACTTGCTGCAGAACATCAGGGTCAGCGTCTAGAAAACAGCAAGCATACATATACATTACTAGGATTACTAGAAGAGTGGTAGGGGCAGACAATATGATGGGAGAGAAAAAACATTCCACAAGTTAAAAAGGAGAACATGAATCCCCAAACATCATATCAAACACGAATGTAGAAACTAGGAAGTATCAATCAATTGGAAGCCACTGTATATTACCTACTGCTACACATTTTCTGCAGAAAGCTTAGTGTTTAAAAGGCAAATACACATGGGCTGAATGTCCGGCAACATTGGCCGGTTCAATATAATTCTGGCCATCTTCTGTCAATGGGGCATGACGAAAAAGGTCTGCCGGTCGGCTCCTGGTGGCTAAGGGCGCTGACCGGAGTGTTTAGGCTCAAAACACAATAGCACAGCAGGGAAGGTAGCTGTACTAACATCAAATAGTTAGAACAGCAGCTCCGCCTGAGCCGTCAGTTTTTTTTTTCCTTCAGCCCTGCTGGGTTGAAAAAAAAAAAAAAAACACTACTAGTGTGTACATGGCTTAAATTATATACTTCATTGTCTAACTTAACCCGTAACTATGTTCACCTACTCTCCAGCACTTCAGCGTCCCAAGGCCCCCAGCTCTTCTTTGGTCGGTCTGCTTTCTAGTATCGGTCGCCGGCCATTTTCATTGACCAGGCAGAGATGATATCACTGCACGTGAGGGAGTTCATTCATCTCAGCATTGCCAAAATCACACACTGAGCTGCACGTGTGTAGCTCAGTGTGCAGTGCGGACAGAGAAGTAAGAAACTTTAATGCAGGAGGAGGGACTTAATAACTTAAGCTAGCCAAAAATGGTATCACAAGTATAACTAAAGGCAAAACTTTTTTCTCCTTTTAGATAAAGTGGAGATGGATTAGAACACCTGTAAGGTTTTTATTGCTACCTCTACATTAGTGAAGGACATCCATGCGCTCTATTTGTGCTGTTTACCATTGTCATTGGAAAAAAAAAAAAAAAAAAATTAGGGCTGTCTACAGAAATTGACTGGTTATAAACCTTCCTTGCCCTATCCAAAATGTTAAAAAAAAAAGTTTTGCCTACGGTTCTAATTTAAACTCCAAACTTACTGTATTAAATCGATTGCCAACACAGTAGCTACTGCTACAAATTCTTTAAATATTAAAATCCTAACCAACAAAAGCTCAAATATACACAGCAACTGCAAAAGAACATCACACATAGGTCTGATGCACATAAACACCAGAAAATAATGTTCAGATCAGTAAAAAAATAAAATAAAAATAAAAAAATTCAAGTATGGATCTAAATGCAGCTCTATTAAAACCAATACATCTAAGTACAGTGCCTTGCGAAAGTATTCGGCCCCCTTGAACTTTTCGACCTTTTGCCACATTTCAGGCTTCAAACATAAAGAAATAAAACTAATTTTTTGTGAAAAAAAGGGGGCCGAATACTTTCGCAAGGCACTGTACATGGGGCATTTCATTTTTTTTTTACCTGAGCAATATTCAGGGATGTACAACTGAAATGCCCTGCGTAGTTAGGGTCCAATAGTTTGGCAAGCGTACATAACAATGTATTTTAGTAGTTAAAATAAATTATTCTAGTCACTAGAATGAATTTACTTGCGCACACTTCAGAACATTGTATACATATAAATGTGTGTACTTTACACATACTTTTTAACCCTGAATCTTTCTACCAGCTTCTGGCAAAAAGATCCAGTATTTAAATTAGTAATTATTTAAGCCCATATGAGCCCTTAGTTGTAGGTTTTATACCATTCTAAACACATTCTACATACTATGCAAAACCTCTCCTGGCACCTTCTTAGGAGACCTAACCTAATCCACTGATACTTACCCATGGCTCCATTTCTCTAAAACCAAGAGTTTAAATCTTTTTCTATTTTGGCTGGGATTGCTCTGGATTTGTAAAACTGCTTGGATTTAATCTAAATTCACAATTTTTTTTTACTTTTTACTGCACTAAAATTGCTTGTTCACACCAAACTGCTTTTTCATATTGAGCCCCAGAGCAGCAAAGACAGTTCCTACGGTATTTTTCCAGCACAACTTACTGTAGTTCAGGGGTGAATATGTGTTAGGGTGCAAAGCAGATACCAATCAGCTTCCAGTTTTTTTTTTTTTTTTGTCAAAGCTCAAATGAACAAGCTGAAGTTAAAGCGGATTGGCTACCATGCAGAGCTTCACCAGATTTTGCACTCTCCAGTTTTAGTAAATCAACCCCAGTGAGTTGCAGGATGCTGTAGTACAACACAAGTTACCATGTGAATTAGGTGGGAATGGCCACTAAACATTTATATTTCCCATTTCAGTCTTTACCAAATGGTCAAGTTAGATCAGGCAACGATTTTAAAAAGAGTGAACGACTGTCAAGAAAAAGGATTTTGTTAACCTTTATGAATAAGCCCCGTAGTTTTCCAATGTATATATTTCCACACTAGTATTCTGTTAAAACAGATCCAAGAAGCCAAGTACTTTTGTAAGTTAATCAAATAAAAGGTTTATCCTTAGAGGATTAGGCTAGATTTCTCTGCTTAAAGATTGAGGTCATCAATTCACAACATAGTAAAGCTACTTTTCAGCCAAGCTGTACAGGTCTGTCTATGTGTCCATCTCCAAAACGACCAGCAGTCCATCTAACATCTATAAAAACTTTGCACCAAAGCAAGGAAAACACAAAGCAATATGAATATTTGTTTAACAGCAAGTAGGCATTGCTCAGTTATAAAAAAGCAAACAGACCACAGTCCTCCAGTATGTCATTCTTTGGTTACGTAGTACACAAACTGTTCTTTTCACACACCTAGTAAAATGTTATAATATAGAAAGAAAAGTTGTCTCAAATAGCAGAAGATGTTCCAATATGTCAAAGATCTTCAGTACATCATTTTGTATTTCTAAATCTCAGAAATACTTGGGGTTTAGTAAGACAGTATTAGGATTATATACGATGCAACAAATACATGTTATAAAGCCTAAATATCTATTCGGCTTAATGATACTAGCACCTTTATTAAAAACTTCAGAACCTGACCATTACCTCAGATGAAAAAAATTGTCATGGCAATTGTTCAATAAAAAGTGGTCAGCCATTTTACATGATAAAATGGAAACATTTAAAAAAAGTCTGTGGATCACTCATTATTCTGGTAGAGGTTTCAGTGAGTCTTTATAGTAGGTTTAACCCTTTATGGACTGAATGTCATGTGGGAATGTCTGTGCCGGGCCAATTCCAACTTTTTATCCAGATCCCCATTCTCGGCTTCCTTTTTTTCCTACTCTTTACACTCTGCATACTTTTAGTTTCTCAGTTATTCTCTACGGTCTTGGTTTTTCTATAATAACAGTACACATCTTCCTTCCCGATGAAAAGGCTTGAGGGGTGCTACTCTAGTAGGGGCACCCCCCCCTACAGTACCAATGTTTTATTAGGGGCACTAGACCACATGGATTCCCCTTTCCCAAAAAATATGTCCCCTATATGGGACATGTCTTACAATTTCTCATCATGTTTAAAATTTATATTTTGTATGCTATGTCAAGATGTACTGTATATTCTCATATGCTTGAGGTTTATGTATTCTAATTATGTAAAATAAAAATATATTGGACCAGAAATGTCCAATTTAGTCCAGTCTAATTATGAGCTTTGTAATAAAATAGGGAGTTGTTGAAAATGCCAAACACAACAAGTTAAAAGAGGAAGTTTGGGGTTTCTAAAAACAAACCTTCATACTCACCCCTATGCTACAACATCAGTGTGATGCTATAGCTGTCCCAGATTGGCTCTAAGCCCAAGAACCGAGTGATAACATGACCACTAATCTTTAAGTTCTCAGTCTGCTCGGAGGGGAGATCAGTGGGCTAGAGAGAGTCAGATACAGCTGGCTTCAGCTATCAGCTGTGCACAGAGAGCCGGAGCCAGCTTTTAATCAGGCAGCTGGATGGATCCTAACAATATGGTCAGGATCCTTCAAGGGAACAGAGCGGCTCTGCCACATCAGCTGACAGTGGGCTACTATCAGCTGTGCACGGAGAGCCGGAGCCAGCTTTTAATCAGGCAGCTGGATGGATCCTAACAATATGGTCAGGATCCTTCCAGGGAACAGAGCAGCTCTGCTACATCAGCTGACAGTGGGCTATAGGACACTGTCTGTGGACTCTGGGCCACAGGAAAGCAAAAGTATGTTCGCGCTTGTGACGTTCGAGATAAGTATGGCCAAAAAAAAGCTTTGGCCATACTTCTCTATTAATTACTTTTGATGACCCAGTTGCTCACCAAAAAATTTTTCAGCATTACAAACTGTACAAAATGCATTATCTGTAACAGCCAATCAAGAGCCATCTAAAATCAATTAAATGTGATTTTATTACTGTTCTGGCTGACAACAGGATACTACATTTTGAACTCAATCAGCTGTTCGTTATGTTGAATAACATAAGGTGACATAATGTTGCAAGTGTTTGCTTTCAGCTGCCAAAATAAATCCCACTGACTGACATGAAAATGCAAACCTTATAGAATATTATGGTGGTCTATTTTCCATTTTCTGACCAGTTTAACATTTTTGCACATGTTCACAGCTATAAGCATTAAGCCGAATGTGTCCTTTGTATCAATGTGTAAAGTTTTATGGGTTTACTTTTTTACAAATGTATTTTATTTATAGTTTTTATAGTAAGCTTGGAGTTTAAGTGATAACTTAAATATTTCAATAAAGGGTATCGAACTCCAACTTTTTTGTGTTAAGTGATGGTAATGCGGTACTACATTTTACTATTGCTTATGTTTAGGGCTCATTTACACAGGCACTCTGCCTCATACAACTTGAAGAGCACTTTGCTTACTTTTCTGTCTTATTGCGGAGCTCCAGGCAGGCAGAACATATTAGTGAATGGACATTTATCAGCAGTACAGACTTACCTACGCAGCTGAATTTTATAGGTATGCAGGGAGAGATACACCTCCCAGGATTTACAGGTTTTGTGCACCGTTCCCTGCATACATGTCAAACTCTACATCTGATGCGTGTCATCAATATGTGCTGCCTGCACGCAGCTCTGCGCTAGGATAGGAATGCAGGCAAAGAGCTCTTCACAATGTAGAGGGCTAAAAGGCCATGTAAATGTGCCCTTAAGACACTTTTATCCAACTCATTATCCAACAAAAGCATTTTTTTTAAATATAGGATTTGACATTTATATTGATCTAGTAACATTCTGCAAAGAAAACTATGGAAAGTCAAAATACTAGTCAATTGCTTGTTTATGTGCTTCTACCATCTATAATGATCTGTACACAAGAAAAAAAAAACCAGATTCAACCAGAGCAGTGCTTTGCTAGAGTATTAGATTTATAAAATAAAATATAATCAGCGTAAATGACAATTAAACAATATGTGCAAATATCTCACAATACTTCTTATTTGCCTAATAGTAAGGCACGGATTGCTGCGAACACCTTCCAGAGTGTTTTAATACATTATTTGAAGCACTATGGTTTTTTAATTTCTTTTTTATGGTATTACTTGGTTGATGGAGATTTAAGGAGTGGAATAGCGTGTCCAGCACAATCTTGAATAGAGTACATTAAGGCGATTATCACTCTGTAGTGGAGTCATAGACTGAAGGTGAGCAGGCAATCTGTTTGGAGGTGGTGGTCACTGGAACATTGGATATTATTATACGAACTACAACTTTGAGTTGACACAGCAATGGAGCATATTTTTTCAGCTGGGACTTTTTTGACACGGATATATTGCATCAGCTATACTTGTAGTAGAAATCTTGTTTTGTTTATTATTTTACTCAGTTTTAATATACGAGTGGTTGTGCTGAACTTATTACTTGCACTTCCCTAGACCATAACTGGTAGTACCAGCATTCACCACAGGTGACAGGCAAGAGGCCAGAGGATAAAGGTTCAGCGAGATAGCTGATGTACATATGGCCGAGCCAGGAAAAATTTTCACTGCTAGGTTGGTTGTCTGTGGCCGACAAAGTGACCCAAGTGACTGGTTTATGTGCCTGTTGTATATTCCATCCAGTATCTATCATCTAAACCATAGTATGAAAATATATACTTCAGAAGGCTCCAGAGGGCACTATACATGCTGGACATTAGAAATATAAAATGCATATCATTTTCGGTCTATCCTGGTCTAAAAAGATGATATATGCCACCTTCCTGTTAGATGGATGAACTTTCTCAATGCTATAAAAATAAAAAGATCTCATATCATCTCCATATACATCAAGAACGTGTTTGAAACATTAGCCCGTTGAACGTAGGAGGACATGTGCTGGCCTGGTGTTCCAGGGGGGGGGGGGGGAAATAAATGTATCTTCGGCTGCCATTTAACAAAAATATTTAAAAAGGTGATCATTAGCCATACACTGGCGTGAAAAAGCTGATGTGCAAATGCAAAAAGAAAATATATAAATGTAAAAAAAATGCACCAAAAGCTGGTGGTGGAGGCGTAATTTTTGCCTAAGCTGGAAAGGTGGAAGTGCTGGCTGTGCTCCAAGGAAAATGGGTATCCTCCATCAAAAAGATTTTTGTTGCAATTTCTGAAAGGGGAAAGTGGATTTTTGAGGGAAAGAGAAGGAGGGAAGGGGAAGGAACACCAAAAGTGAATGAAAGTTTGCTGTAAGTTTATTAATAACATATTTGAGAAAGTCTTCCTGATCTTTAAGGGCCCCTTCTGTTCTTAGCAGAAGGTCATCTATGGAGTACATTAAGGCGATTACCAATAGATATTATCACCGAAGGGGTAGCTACCTGTAAAGATACAGAGTTCCTTACAACAACCCAGATTGAAAGTTGACTTTTTAAGGTGGACATAGCAGCCCTCTCGTAAATATAGGAAAGGAGAGTTAAAAAATCTTCTTAAGGGACAAAATTTATAGCCAGTACAAAATAAGTCGCATTACATGACTCAAAGTTTGGGCAACTCTGTATCTACTGCAATGATATCTTTGCAGAGAGACATTCATTTGTATTCACAAAATATGGGAAATTGCAAAAAAAATAAAAAATAAAAAATAATAAATTAAATGAATACCTACACATACATAAATGTGGATTAAAAATGAGCCTTATAATGTGTCCAAAATAGAGATCCCTGCGACTGAGACATTGGGGTTGATTTACTAAAACTGGATAGTGCATAATTTGGTGCAGCTGTGCATGGTAGCCAGTTTCTAACTTCAGCTTGTTCATTTAAGCTTTGACAAAAAAAAAAAAAAAAATGGGATTTTTGAGTTACCGTAAAATCTATTGTTCTGGTGTCCATTGACAGACACAGCGCTTTTTCTTCTTGACCATTGGATTATGCTGGCCCCTACAGGAGTAGGGCACTAGGCTGGAAAAAGCTTGACTACACCTTTGGGGCAGTCCCAGGGGGTATCCCCCCACTTTCAGCCATAGTCACTCAGTTTTGTTACAATCAGTGTCAGAAGAAAGCCAACTCCACAGAGGGGTGGGTGCTGTGTCTGTCAACGAACATCAGAGAAACTGATTTTACGGTAAGCCAAAAATACCATTTTCTCTTTCGTTCATTGACGGACACTGCTCTTTATCTTATTGACCATTGGGATGTCCCAAAGCAGTGTCAAACATGAGGAGTGGGAACAGCAGGAAAAAATTCCCAAGGCTAAACCTTAGCCAACCAGGTAACATGGAGCTCAACCATAAACAACTGGAGCCAATCTGAAAAAAAAAAAAAAAAAATACACCCTCAAAAAGAGGACCAGGTCCACTAAACAGAAGCCTGCAAAACCTTGCGGCCAAAAGAAGCATCCGCAGATGCCAATACATCCACCTCATAAAACTTTATGAAAGTGTGCACAGACGACCAGGTGGCCGCCTTGCAAACCTGCGTCACTGACACCTGATGACAGAAGGCCCAGGAGGCACTAAGCACCCTAGTAGAGTGCATTTTGACAAGGAAAGGAGGAACCAGACCCCTGATGGATTAGGCCTGAACCATTATCTGTCTGTTTCATCTGCAAATGGTCGCAGAGGAAGCGGAAAGTCCCTTTTCGAGGTCCATCTGTGAGTAAAAACCCTGAAAATGTTCCGAAGTCGGAACCGGACAATCACCACTTGAAGGAACAGGTCTTGTATCACCCTAAAACAGGTCCTTAAGCTGTCTGGAACAGGCGCAAGTTGGAAAGAAAAACCTCGCTTGATCTTGTAGCTGGACCAAATTACTTTGTGGACCCACTTGTCTTGCACCAGTCCACATATCCGGAAACCAGCGAAGACGTCCACCGATACGGATGAGCGCGCGCCTTCATACAGAAGGAGCCTTGTCCACTGGTCTGGAGAAGCCCGAGTTTGGCTCCCCAGACCAGATTCATTTGGATCCTCCGGTGGAGGCCCTGAAAGGCTTTGAGCCCTTGTCAGTCGACCCGGAGGGATGGGGAAAAAAAAAAAAACGTATGAGCTGAGAAGGAGGGCCCCCGTCTACGATGAGGTTCATTGCCCTTAGTAGCTTGCGGAAGAAAAGTACTCTTCCCCGTGTAACCTTTAATGATGTCATCCAGGGTAGCTGTGAGGGACCCTCAGCCTCTGAGAGGGGATCAGGTGGGGAAATGTGCTTCAGAGACTCCATTAGAGAAGAAGGGGACCCACACAAAAAAAGGTGTATAACACCGCTAGGGACACCCCCGACACTCTGCCCTCACCATAGGGTTGAGCACAGAGCACTACCACTGCTTTAGCAGAGAAAGGGAGAGAAAACCCCACAAAAAGATTCACCACCACTGATCAGGCACTTACAGCACCAGGCAAACTGCACACCATGTGGCGATCAGGAAGAGAACGATCCAGGAGTCAGCACTAGGGGATGAGGAGGGGCTTCCACGGACAAAATCACCGTTCTACAGCCTGAAAAACATGCCGCCGCTAATTTCAATGAGAAAAACCACAAGAAAATGGTCACCGATCTACAGCACAACAGGCTACAAGAAAATGGCGGCCCCGTGCTGCACCACACAGCTCCCGGGGACCCAAAAAGCATCAAACACAATCCTAGCAGGAAGGAGGGCCCTGGCAGGAGCCCCCACCAGGTACAGCCCCCTCTCAAAAGGTTGATCGTCCGGTCGCCGGCGACGCGCTCCCCCCATCGCCAGCTCGACACCCTAGACCGACCTAAAAGCTATGGTCACCCCATGGGATGGAGTGGGGGTGTAGGCAGATGGGGTAACAAGTCCACAGAGGACCACCAAGAAGGGGGGGGGCATTGCGTGGGAAGGGGGAACCTGGAGGTCCGACTGTCCCAGGGAGGGGCCCATGTCCACCTCAAAAACCTGTCTGTCGCTCCTGACAGACCACCGCTCCATCGGAATAGGGGAGGCTGTCAACCAGGAGGAACGCTTTGACTCAGGCCAGGTCGTATTTGTGCCTTCGCGAGATGTTTAACTCTCAGGCCAGTCCCCGTCCAGTGGGGTTATGTCACAGCCGACCTAGCACAGAGTTGAGGCCTATGCGCGCTCGCTGGCCAGACTTGGGGGACCCTCTGGATCTCGATTATCCAGTCCGTTGTCCAGTCCGGCAGTTGATAATAGATTCTCACAAGAACAAAATAACAAAGATAGGAACAAATACCACTTAAAAGGAAAAAATTGCCAGGACCAGAGATCCCAGCAAGGAACTAGGTCCTTACTACTGACTAGGTAGGTATACCCCCCTGGGACTGCCCCATAGGAGTAGTCAAGCTTTTTCCTGCCTAGTGTCATACTCCTGTAGGAGGCAGCATAACCCAACGGTCAAGAATATAAAGTGAAAACCTGGAAGCTGATTGGCTTCTTTGCAGAGCTGCAGCACATTTTGCATTCTCCAGTTTTAGTAAATCAACCCCATAGTCTGTAATAGGCAGCCCGTAGCTTTAAATTAGTTGTGCTTTAAATCTCCGCACACTCTGCTAGCTATAACACATCTGAAAAGCCAAAGGCTGTTTAAACCAGTTCTTTGTAGCAGAGTTAGGACATGTGAATACATTTGTGTGTGCCTGGGGTTACTTGCTCAAGGTTTTCAAGACTGAGCATAACTAAAATATATTCATCCCATTATGAGATTTATGCACTCCTAATATTGTTCTTAAAAAATATGTTTGTTATCAACATGCTGGATACCAAAATTTCAAGAGCTTAAAAACTCAGCACAGTTTTTGAACTTATCTTTACAGGCAGAACTGTGACACTGTTTGCACTCTTTCCATGTGGTGCTGGTGTCCTGGATGTCCCAAACAGACACCAACTACATAGAGTTTGTGTGCTCTCTGGGTGTCAATTTGGTAGTTTAACTTGCTTCTGATCAAATTAGTCATAAAGTGTGTTGGGTGTGTAATATGAACTTGGGTGGAATGTGGGAATGTAAGCGCCATTAAGGCATGGACTAATGTGACTAGTTTTATGCATTTCGTGATTAGCAATATATTGCTGCTATGAAAAGCATTGAATAAAGTCTTCATTCTTGCTATAGTAGCACAGTCTTTGCGCTGTGTACCTTAAAACCTAGCAGACTTTAGAAGACGGACCTTTCTGCTCAGTTCACACTGATCTGAGTTGTGAGATCCCAAGTTGCAGGACATTTGAAATATCATGTTAGTCAAGCAATACTGAAGATGCTCCGACTTTAGAAAAGGTTCCTGTACTACTTCAAGGCACCTTCTATTCGACTTGTGCCCATAAACTTTAATGGAAATCGCCTCCAAGTCAGATCCTAATCTACACTGCATTGACAAAAGTATTGGAACGCCTGCCTTTACACGCACATGGAGCTTTAATGGCAACCTAGTAGGGTTCAATATTTAGTTGGGCCATCCTTTGCAGCTATAACAGCTTCAGCTCTTCTGGGAAGGCTGTCCAAAAGGTTTAGTAGTGTGTCTATGGGAATGTTTGACCATTCTTCAAGAAGCACATTTTTGAGGTCAGGTTTGTGTTGGGCGAGAAGGCCTGGCTCGCAGTCTCCGCTCCAAATTCATCCCAAAGGTGTTCTAGCGGGTTGGGGTCAGGACTCTGTGCAGGTCAATCAAGTTCCTTCTCCCCAAAAGCACTCATCCATGTTTTTATGGACCTAGCTTTGTGCACTACTGCACAGTACATTTGACAATATAGTGTATATTAATGTGATCTGGGGAAAAGCCATCCTCCACACTGCTATCAACGTCATCCCTTCCACACTGCGCTCCACAAGCGATTCAAGCCTCAACTTCAGATCGCTTAATTGCAAGGGTAGTCTTCCCAGTCACGATCACAGACTGGTAGTGGTGAGAGCCGGCGGTGAGGAGGATGGTGGACAGCTTTACACTGGATGCTTGCATACTTAGATGTTCCTGTATTAATCATCAACCATGTGAGTTGATAAATATTGTACCTTCTTTAAATGTAACCATATTACTACACTTAGAGGCGCCTCTCTTCTCTTTTATACTCTGTAGCCCCTGCTGGATTTTGCGTCTAATCCTCTTGTGGAGGCGCCATTTGTGGATGGACATTTTATGGTTACACAACCTATCACATTGCTATAATCTTTTTATATGGACTATAAAGTGAACGACTTATGAATAAATGGTTGTGGAACAAATCATCTGAGTTTCCATTATTTCTTATGGGGAAATTCACTTTGATATACGAGTGCTTTGGATTACAAGCATGCTTCCGGAACAAATTATGCTCGCTAGCCAAAGTTTTATTGTAGTGCAAGTTACCAAGAAAGCTTGTTAGTATGCAGAGATAGTTAATTTTTAATGTTTACCTTTGGAGTCCTCCCAGTTCTTTAAGGCAGTAAGAAATGTGGATATTTCTTTGCTGAGTTGCTGATGACAAAGATGAGCATTCTGTAAGTACAAATGCAGAGACTGATCTCGTTAGAGGCAATGAGCAAAGTTTATTTATTTTCAGTCTGCACGTCATTAACAGTGGAAGGTTGTTAGAATGGAATGCAATTTATTACTTTGAATAGTGTAAAATTATTACAATACATCTAAAAAGAGATACACCATACATACGCAGCATTATCTTTTCTCATTAGCATATGGATACTTTAATATCTAGTACCTATATTACATAAAAGAAATCTCACAAATGTTTAAGTAGTACAGATATCTAAAACTTAGGTTTCAATTGTTATTAAATAGTAATGCTGTTACAAACAACAGGGCTCCCATTTGTTGGTAAATTACAAGGTGAAGCCTTCTCATCCAATTGCAAGAGCACATTCTCATGGGATATCAAGTACCCAGGCAGAGTGACGTCACTTTTCTTGAACAGGGTTTTTTTTTTTAACAAACTTAAAGTGGTTCTAAACTCACAAGATGTTTTACTTTAATGCATTACCTGCATTAGGGTAAAAAACAAAACAAACATTCACTATCTGTTTTCTCCCTTCAGCTCCTAAATACTTACCCGAGTCCTGTATCGATCCAGCACTACACCTTTATGCAGCAGCGCTGCTCTTGCTCCCTGGTCTCACAGGGCAGACTGATCGCAGCAGGCGTCATTGACTCCTGCTACTGTAAATCAAATCCAGTGAAGAGGGAGCAGGGGGCAAGGCTGAGCGGTGCTGTATGTGTCTATAGGCACACAGTGCCCGGTTCGGGAGCAAGCCCACACATCTGCCACATGCAACTTGCTAAGGGGAGGAGCAGAGAGTGCTGGCACGGGACCCCAGAAGGGGAGTTTCGGGCCGTTCTGTACAATACCAGTGAACAGAGCAGGTAATTATAAACCTCTTTTTTTCTCCCAGGTAAAAAAAAAAAAAGGAGACTTTAGAATCACTTTAATTTTTCTAATCGCCTTATATTTTACATTCCTTGTTTCCAGCCCTAGGCAAATGAGGTCTTCAATTCCAGGAGTCTTCAGGAAGGGAGGAGAGGTTTTCTCAGCTAAATACACTGTCCTGCCTGCAAGCCTGAGCTAAGGGCAGATGGATCGCAGGAAGTAAATGCTACATGAATCATCTGCCCCAGGCAGAAATTGCAGTTGATGTTTTTCAAAGTGATTTCTCAATAAAAGAGCTCTGCTATTAAAATCCAGGGCTACAGCGGGAGGAGCCGAGCGGCTAGCTCTGCGGTCACTTGACTCCAAGCTGATATCAGAGGGAGAGCTCATCTCCTCCTGCTGTAGAACTGGATTATAATAGCAGAGCGGCCGGGAGTCACGTGACTGCCCTGAAGCTACAGCACAAAAAAAGGTATTTAGAGCCTTTGTTTCTAAAAAAAAACAACACTTATACAGTGCAGGATGGGAGCTTAAAATAGAGGGGCTTGCAGAAAAACATTATTTAGGGTTACAAACCCTTTAAATATTCTGGTATTTATATTTGAAAAAGTATTCATACCCCTTGAAATATTCCACATTTTGTCATGTTACATTGAAAAACGTAAATGTATTTTATTGGGAAGTGGAAGGAAAAGGATAAAAAAGGATAAATGGTTTTCAAAAGTTTTTACAAATACTTTCTAGAACAAACTTTTTTCGTTGCAATTACAGCTGCAAGTCTTTTTGGGTGCGTCTCTACCAGCTCTGCACATCTAGAGAGAGAGTGACATTTTTTGGCCATCCTGCTTTGCAAAATAGCTCAAGCTCTGTCAGATAGGATGTAGAGCGTCTTAACAGCAATTTTCAAGTCTTGAAAAAAATGGAAAAATTTATGCGCTAAACTAAAAATAAAAAAGAAAAGCTGCATACACTAGACCCACAAACAAAGATCCAAGAATATAAAAACAACAAAAAAAGTGTAGCGCTAATCATAAATGTTAAGTAACATAAGTGAAAAAATACCACAAATGAAAATGGTAATCACATGGCATAAAACACATGCAAATAATGAATATTGGTGAAAACCACAAAGAGTCCCAAACAGTGATGATAAGGGTTCAAAACCATAAGGGTAAAAATGGTGAATAGTCCAAATAAATTCTTCAAATCCAACACTACCAGGGAAGTGCAAGTAGAAGGACACCAACAGTGCAGCAAATGGAGCGCAGCTTACCAGAACACTGTGGTCATTCAAATTAATGAAATGACCTCGCCAAGCCTTTAGAACAATATGATGCACTCCAGCCCAAACAGGGAAAGCAGGCAGTGAAAAAGGAAGTTCCGGTCTCCACAGCAAGTATGTTCATTAGGGATCACAGACAAGAAGATGATACAATCGCATTACAAGAATCCACCACACATGGAATGGAACATGTCCTTGTAGATAGGACCGCTAACTCGTTTCGGGAGTCAAGCTCCCTTAATCAGAGCTTTTTTCTAGTCTTGCCACAGATTCTCAATTGGATTTAGGTCTTGACTTTGACTGGGCAATCCTAAACACATGAATATGTTTTCATCTAAACCATTCCGTTGTAGCTCTGGCTGTATGTTTGGGTCATTGTCCTGCAGGACAGTGAATCTTCGCCCCAGTCTCAAGTCTTTTGCAGATTCTAACAGGCTTTCTTCTAAGATTGCTCTGTATTCGGCTCCATCCATCTTCTCATCAACTCTGACCAGCTTCCCTGTCTATCACATAAAATCCCAATAAAATACATTAACATATTCGGTTGCAACATGACAACATGTGGAAAATTTCAAGGGGTATGAATATTTTTTCAAGGTACTGTAACATGGAACATATGATTGCTAGGGAAAAGAAGAAGTTGGGGTGATACAAGCTCCTGTGGATGGTATGGTCCCACTTTTGTTATTCATCTGACTGACTCCTTTGTGTCCTGAGCATTGGCTTGGGTAGCCTACAGAGACAATTTCTGAGCCCAGGAGAACGAATAGCTGCACCCCCCCTTTTTTTTTTTACCCTTATCTCCTCTTTGTCCTCCTCCATCTTCCTCTGTTTGCTACTCCCCTTCTTTTATTTTCCTTTTTCCCCCTCGTTGAATTTATGACTAATGTAATGGTACACAGTTTGGGTTCACTGCCTACACTATTCATCAAGCAGACCTCTTACTTTCTAGTGTATGATTTAGGATTGTTAGTGGTCCTCAAGTGATACTAGATAGGTCTGTTTTTTTAGACATTCACCGATTGTCATTAACTGCCGCACCATACTATGCCTATCTCCTTATGCCCGGTTTCTCATGTGTATGAAGATTCTATATTTACACCAGGTCTGTCTTTGGATACTTGTTCTTTTTTGTGAGCCTTGAATTGTGCTTTATATCTGTGTATGCCAATTTTTGTCTTACACTTGTGGGGCTTTGTACCTTTTTTGTCGTACACTTTTGTAAACTTTATAAAAAAATTTTTAGCCAAGTCTGAAATTTAGATTTAGCATTTGATAAGTTCGGTTTCAATTTTTTGTGGAATGATATGATTTTGTTACACGAACATAAATTTAAAGTTTCAGCCCCACCCCAAATACCAATCCTTTGTCCTTCACAATGCTCTTTACATATTCTTCTTTTTATATGATAGATGACAGAAGAAATGTATCCAAACTCCCATCAGACCAAGCCTAGGGAAGCTACAATTATCTCATGCCATCTTCATTCACTCCTCAAGGTGACACATTTCTCTTGTTTCAGCACATTAATGTTTTAGCACCGAGAGTAAATTTAGCTAACTGAAGGAGGAGGAAATGTTTCAGTGTTAACAGCAGTAACAAGCTTCATTTGCCTGAGTTTAGAAAGACAATGTTTTGCTAATAGGTGTTATATAGTAATATATATTGTATATATATTGTGTATATATATATATATATATATATATATATATATATATATATATATATATATATATATATATATATACACACACACACACATACATATACATACATACATACACATACATATATATATATATATATATATATACACACATATACATACACACACAGTCAGGTCCATAAATATTGGGACATCGACACAATTCTAATCTTTAATCTTTTTGGCTCTGTACACCACCACAATGGATTTGAAATGAAACAAACAAGAAGCTTTAACTGCAGACTTTCAGCTTTAATTTGAGGGCATTTACATCCAAATCAGGTGAAAGGTGAAGGAATTACAACAGTTTGTTTATGTGCCTCCCACTTTTTAAGGGACCAAAAGTAATGGGACAATTGGCTGCTCAGCTGTTCCACGGCCAGGTGTGTGTTATTCCCTCATTATCCCATTTACAAGGAGCAGATAAAAGGTCCAGAGTTCATTTCAAGTGTGCTATTTGCATTTGGAATCTGTTGCTGTCAACTCTCAATATGAGATCCAAAGAACTGTCACTATCAGTGAAGCAAGGCATCATTAGGCTGAAAAAAACAAAACAAACCAATCAGAGAGATAGCAAAAACATTAGGTGTCGCCAAATCAACTGTGTCGAACATCCTTAAAAAGAAAGAACGCACCGGTGAGCTCAGCAACACCAAAAGACCCGGAAGACCACGGAAAACAACTGTGGTGGATGACCGAAGAATTCTTTCCCTGGTGAAGAAAACACCCTTCACAACAGTTGGCCAGATCAAGAACACTCTCCAGGAGGTAGGTGTATGTGTGTCAAAGTCAACAATCAAAAGAAGACTTCACCAGAGTGAATAGAGGGTTCACCACAAGATGTAAACCATTGGTGAGCCTCAAAAACAGGAAGGCCAGACTAGAGTTTGCCAAACATCTAAAAAAGCCTTCACAGTTCTGGAACAACATCCTATGGACAGATGAGACCAAGATCAACTTGTACCAGAGTGATGGGAAGAGAAGAGTATGGAGAAGGAAAGGAACTGCTCATGATCCACAGCATACCACCTCATCAGTGAAGCATGGTGGTGGTAGTGTCATGGCGTGGGCATGTATGGCTGCCAATGGAACTGGTTCTATTGTATTATTGATGATGTGACTGCTGACAAAAGCAGCAAGATGAATTCTGAAGTGTTTCCGGCAATATTATCTGCTCATATTCAGCCAAATGCTTCAGAACTCATTGGACGGCGCTTCACAGTGCAGATGGACAATGACCCGAAGCATACTGCGAAAGCAACCAAAGAGTTTTTTAAAGGGAAAGAAGTGGAATGTTATGCAATGGCCAAGTCAATCACCTGACCTGAATCTGATTGAGCATGCATTTCACTTGCTGAAGACAAAACTGAAGGGAAAATGCCCCAAGAACAAGCAGGAACTAAAGACAGTTGCAGTAGAGGCCTGGCAGAGCATCACCAGGGATGAAAGCCAGCATCTGGTGATGTCTATGCATTCCAGACTTCAGGCTGTAACTGACTGCAAAGGATTTGCAACCAAGTATTAAAAAGTGAAAGTTTGATTTATGATTGTTAATCTGTCCCATTACTTTTGGTCCCTTAAAAAGTGGGAGGCACATATACAAACTGTTGTAATTCCTACACCGTTCACCTGATTTGGATGTAAATACCCTCAAATTAAAACTAAAAGTCTGCAGTTAAAGCACATCTTGTTTGTTTCATTTCAAATCCATTGTGGTGGTGTATAGAGTCAAAAAGATTAGAATTGTGTTGATGTCCCAATATTTATGGACCTGAATGTGTATATATATATATATATATATATATATATATATATATATATATATATATATATATATATATATATATACATACACATACATACATACATACATACATACATACACACACACACACACATATATATATATATACACATACACAGTGCCTTGCGAAAGTATTCGGCCCCCTTGAACTTTGACCTTTTGCCACATTTCAGGCTTCAAACATAAAGATATAAAACTAAGTTTATTGAAGAATCAACAAGTGGGACACAATCATGAAGTGGAACGAAATTTATGGGATATTTCAAACTTTAACAAATGAAAAACTGAAAAATTGGGCGTGCAAAATTATTCAGCCCCCTTAAGTTAATACTTTGTAGCGCCCCCTTTTGCTGCGATTACAGCTGTAAGTCGCTTGGGGTATGTCTCTATCAGTTTTTCACATCGAGAGACTGAAATTTTTGCCCATTCCTCCTTGCAAAACAGCTTGAGCTCAGTGAGGTTGGATGGAGATCATTTGTGAACAGCAGTTTTCAGTTCTTTCCACAGATTCTCGATTGGATTCAGGTCTGGACTTTGACTTGGCCATTCTAACACCTGGATATGTTTATTTGTGAACCATTCCATTGTAGATTTTGCTTTATGTTTTGGATCATTGTCTTGTTGGAAGACAAATCTCCGTCCCAGTCTCAGGTCTTTTGCAGACTCCATCAGGTTTTCTTCCAGAATGGTCCTGTATTTGGCTCCATCCATCTTCCCATCAATTTTAACCATCTTCCCTGTCCCTGCTGAAGAAAAGCAGGCCCAAACCATGATGCTGCCACCACCATGTTTGACAGTGGGGATGGTGTGTTCAGGGTGATGAGCTGTGTTGCTTTTACGCCAAACATAACGTTTTGCATTGTTGCCAAAAAGTTAGATTTTGGTTTCATCTGACCAGAGCACCTTCTTCCACATGTTTGGTGTGTCTCCCAGGTGGCTTGTGGCAAACTTTAAACAACACTTTTTATGGATATCTTTAAGAAATTGCTTTCTCCTTGCCACTCTTCCATAAAGGCCAGATTTGTGCAGTATACGACTGATTGTTGTCCTATGGACAGAGTCTCCCACCTCAGCTGTAGATCTCTGCAGTTCATCCAGAGTGATCATGGGCCTCTTGGCTGCATCTCTGATCAGTCTTCTCCTTGTATGAGCTGAAAGTTTAGAGGGACGGCCAGGTCTTCGTAGATTTGCAGTGGTCTGATACTCCTTCCATTTCAATATTATCGCTTGCACAGTGCTCCTTGGGATGTTTAAAGCTTGGGAAATCTTTTTGTATCCAAATCCGGCTTTAAACTTCTCCACAACAGTATCTCGGACCTGCCTGGTGTGTTCCTTGTTCTTCATGATGCTCTCTGCGCTTTAAACGGACCTCTGAGACTATCACAGTGCAGGTGCATTTATACGGAGACTTGATTACACACAGGTGGATTCTATTTATCATCATTAGTCATTTAGGTCAACATTGGATCATTCAGAGATCCTCACTGAACTTCTGGAGAGAGTTTGCTGCACTGAAAGTAAAGAGGCTGAATAATTTTGCACGCCCAATTTTTCAGTTTTTTATTTGTTAACAAAGTTTGAAATATCCAAAAAATTTCTTTCCACTTCACGATTGTGTTCCACTTGTTGTTGATTCTTCAAAAAAAATTACACAGTTTTATATCTTTATGTTTGAAGCCTGAAATGTGGCAAAAGGTCGAAAAGTTTGAGGGGGCCGAATACTTTCGCAAGGCACTGTATATATGTATATATATATATATATATATATATATATATATATATAACATTTTTTCCAATATGTTCTGCTACCTGTTGTGAAAACACAAGTTCCAGGCGAGCTGGTGCTCTTCATTTTTACAAAAGCTGTCATTTACTTATGAACAAGCACAAACCAGAATATAATGAAGGCTTTTATTTGACTTTGTAAAACAAATTCTGTAGAATCATGCAGGGCTGTATATACCATAATGGCACTCATGAGCAAGAGCTTAGGGAAGCCGCGACACCAATCCTCAAAATCTACAGGTAGCGGTAACTTTATTTTGCATCTCTCTTCTGGTCACCTCTGGACATTTGTGGCTATATAAAATCACAAGAAATTAGAAGGGGAAGAGGGTGACAGGAAAATTGAGATGATTCATATTGGTCTTTATGGTATACCTGAAACCATTTGTCCTTTCTCTTGTTTGTTGGTCTGTCAAGTGCAGAAAGTAGTTCTGCACATAAAGCAGACCCCATGCTGCCTCTTAATGTATATTCTAGCATTCATTTTACTAAATTCATTACATGACATAAGAGGGAAGTCTTCTACAGAATATCCTCACTGAGGTGTGCCTGGGGCATCATATCTGGGTCATGCAACACAGTTTCTATTATACAATTTTCCTATTCCATTTCCTTTTGATTCACCTTGAACTATGTAGTGCCCGATTGCATACGATTTGAAAGCGTTCAGGTTTGACCTCATATTATATGGTATGGTAAATTTAAAAGGAAAATTGTACAGGGGAATTGAATAATGTATAGCCAGCCTTAGCATTGTCATTTGATCTTCAGAGGACACATTTAGTCACAGTAATGATCCCAATTTTGTCTTATGAAAAGTTCAGATCATAGAGGAAAAGGTTAGAACATATGCTAGCTTTTTGTTTTCTAACCTGCCCCTGAAATTACGCCATCTATGACCTGTGAGTCTGACCATTTTGGGTAACGGTTCCAAATTTTTTAACCATTAGCTAAAGTAATGTGTGGAGAAACTAACTCAGCCATGCTTACCATATGTCACCCAAGCTGTATATTCTGTAAGGCCTCATGCACACAGTTGTTTATATGCGGACTAGTCTTCTAGTATAAAATTCCAGTTGCTTTCGTATACCCAAGGCGCGGAAGTTGCTGGGTACAGATGCCAAAGCAAGTGAATGGAGAAGGGGAGAGATTGGCGCAATCAGAGTGTCAGAACTGCTGCAGTAATCTATCCATTGGGCAGATGTAGCAAAGGTTGATTTCAATGAGACAAAGTCCAGTGGAGTTGCTATGCACTTTGATGGCCGCCTCCAGTGAAGGGTGAAGTTACCCTGTATAGATCCAAGAAAAGAAAAGAGAAGACCAGGTGCCGATCTAAGTGTAGCAATGCAGAATTTAATAACAATTTAAAAGAGTACTACTCACAAGAGTGTCATAAAAACAGGCATCTCAACAGAGTGGAGGGTTTGGGCAGAGTTCATCCAGGGGGTCCTTCCGTGATCCTGGCGGAGCTGGTGCTGTGACGCGTTGTCAACACGGCCTGAAGAAGGAGCGCATGCTCTGCAACGCGCCGCCGTTCGATTGCACAGTGTCTCCAGGAAGTGACATCACGGCCCTCCTACCTGCGGACCCACGCTGCTATACTACCACCGAGCGATCAGCGCTTCCCCTGCCAGGAGATTGCAGCTCATCCTCCACAGCACCAGCTCCGCCAGGATCTCGGAAGGACCCCCTGGATGAACTCTGCCCAAACCCTCCACTCTGTTGAGATGCCTGTTTTTATCACACTCTTGTGAGTAGTACTCTTTTAAATTGTTATTAAATTCTGCATTGCTACACTTAGATCGGCGCCCGGTCTTCTCTTTTCTCAAAGCAAGTGAATAGCTGTACTCGTGTAAACACTGGTAATTTCTGCGTATGTGCACATGGTGGATTTCTCCAAATGTCAAAGTTGCATGTTTGGGGAAATGCATTGTACATACACGGGAGTAAACATCAATATAGAAGCAACTGGAGTTTATGCCAGAACAGCTGCGTACAGCCATTGCAATGGTAGAACATTAAAATGTATAACAAATGACCACGCCTAGGTGATAATTGCTCTTTACCTGATACTGCTGCTATTTTATTGAGAATGGTAGAACATTCCCTTTCAAATTTATATACAGTAGGTGCACCTCGTTTTTTTTTTATTTTGAATCCTGGAAATATAGATCCTAGAAAAATCCCTGGAGTTGTGCTAAGCAGAATCAGTCAGAGTGTAATCTGTTGTCCCTTCTCTGATATGACAGATACACTTCACTATGGGGACCTCCTAATTATACTCTGTATACGACCCACTGACTAAGAACAAAAAAACTTACTAAAAACGGCCCTGCTGAATATTGCCCAGAGGAGTTAAATGCTTGTCAGATATCCAAAACGCAAAACAATGTGTCCAGTCAGCTGTTAAAAATAGGGATGTGAATGTGGATGTCTACTGGAGCAATCATTGTTCCTCAGCCAGAAGCTGACATCATAATTCCCACCAGAGATATCTTCATTTGTGTCATTTACAAAGAGATTGACAAAACACGACTCTACAGCTTGAATGTGTAGTTAATACTGGAGGTTCTCAGTCAAAGGTTTTTTCTATGAAAGAATGGCATGAAAACTGGAAGTGATAAAAAAAAACAAATGCTTAAGGCCAAACTTGCACTTTTTTGTAATTGGGACTTAAACCCATACAGCAGCCTATAATGAAAAAAAAGCATTATGTTAGCTCTACTTGTATTGTACGGTGTTTGTGGCATGGGGCAAAGCTGTAGAGTAACTCATTTCCATCTCTAGGGAAAAAATGCTGCATTGGAGATCACCATTGTATCTTGAATGTGTCCTACTGCTGCTACTAGCTCACAATTACTTTCAAACGATTGACGGTCAGCGTCAACATTTATTGGCTTACCAGGATGTCTAGGCACTACACTCAAAGCCTGGCTCCACACATTATTGCCTGCTCACATTATACCTATGAAACTCTTTACCATCTACTCCTCCCCTAAAGCATCCTTCCCTGGCCCTCAAGGGGACACAAACCTAGTTCAATGCAACCCTGGCACCCCTCTCTTGGACCCACCCTGTCCGTGAAGCCTCTGAACTGGTCAGTGGAAGCCGGAAACAAGATGAGGAAGATACTAAAGATAGAACACACTTCATCAAACAGCCAGCATCACATAAAACAGTGGTCTCCTCTCCAAACTGTTCTCTGCAGACTGGATGTGGGCATTTCCTTACCTTTATCTGGCCCTTAAAGCACCATTCCATCCGCTGACACCAATGATGGGGCAATATTCCATCCACTGACACCAATAATGAATAATCCATCCAAATTTGGGGCATCATTCCTTCATTACCATCAATGATGGGGCACAATTCCTTCCACTAACACCCAATTATAGGGCACAATTCCTTCTGCTGATGCCAATGATTGGACACCATTCCTCCCATTAGTACCAAAAATGGGACACTATTCCTCCCACTGACACCAATGATGAGGCACCATACCTCCCACTGACACCTATGATGGGACATTAGTCTTCCCACAGACATCAACAATAGGGCAATATTTCTTCCACTGATACCAATGATAGGGCTCTATTCCTCCCCTAAATACCAACAAGAGAGTACCATTTTTTCCTGCTGATACCAACAGTGGGGCACTATTCCTCCCACTAAAACCAATAAGGCGGCACGGTTTGCTTCCAAGGCATTTTCTAATCCCACTGGCCACAGGCTAGCCCCCCGACAGCCAGAAGGACAGTTAACTGGTCCTTTGTTTAAAAAGTTTGGAGACACCTGGCATAAAAAAAAAAACTATAGAAATAAATATATTTAATTTAAAAAAGATGAATTCCATAGCATATGTTTCTTATTTTCACTTGCCTTACAGTGACTTTTTTTGTAACACGGGAACTATTTTTTCCTTTCTCTCAATATATAATGGGCAAAAAAGGAGGTCAGGTAAATAATTAACGTTTATGTTGGTATCATAAATACATTCATGATGGATACAGTATATGTATACGAAAAATGCACTTATTTGACATGTAAACAACAAGCATGGGAAAGCGATGATAGGAATCCGATATCTAGATCTGCACTTTTAATAACTCTAGGTGTTAGAACTGGGGCAAGGGGATTTGTATTGTAATTTTCAGCTCCCAATACAAAGGTGGAATAGGGTCAAGCCTGATCTTGACTTAAGAGGCCAAGTAATATTTGTATACCAGGGTATTATTGAGGTGCCCTCGCTGTGTTAGTGTTGTTTCCCTACTTCAGAAACATGAATATTTTTAACCAAAATCTAGCTACACATACGTCACCTATCAGTCAATTCTTCTAAGTTCAGCAGGTTGGAAGCTGGTTTGGTTGTCTATGAGGGGTACATACTGCAATATTAAGAGTACTGCTTTACCTCAAAACAGTAATGGGTAGACATTGGTACCCCAATTTCCCCCTAAAAGTTTACAGACAAGAGCAGCCGCTATACAGTTTTGTTACAAGCAGTACTGCCTCTTGTCTGTGGGTACTTCCATGTCATTGACCAACTTCCCTCTCTATACATTTTCAGCTTATTTCGGAGTATTGTTTGGAAACCAAAGTAGTGACTACTTTGTTGGGGATGTAAGCTGGGCCAAAGTTTTCCCAAGACTGGAGCTGTACATGGCCGGAAAATCTAGTTTCAAACCCACCAGTGGCTTCAAAGCTGTGCTTATACAGTCCCATAACAATCAATAGCGTACAATAAGAAACATCTTTTACTCTGAATATATCCCCCATGATGATGATTTGCGTTTGGGTCATGTTAGGTACATCTATTACTAGGCTTAACCCATTTCTAAGCACAAAGCTACAGGGACCACATTTCTGATTACGTATAATCCTTCACTTATCTAATCGACAACCTTCTTCATGGGATTTAAATAAACTTGAGATAATCATTCTGCTGCTATTCCTACTGCAATTAAAGAAGATAATAGGTTTATTAGCATAATATGGAATAAGCAAAGGACGTATAATACAATAATGAAACTAATATAAATTTCAGCATGCCATCAAAAGATTATTGCTTTACTGAACTTCTATCTGCATTTTTATCAGCAATAAACCAGAGCTTTTTTTAGAAAATAATTTTGATTCTATGATAAGCTCTGTGGTATGCAATTTTTCCAGTTCTCTGTCTTTTTTTCTGGCATGGTCTATTGCCATTTTATTCAACTTAGGTCAATAAAAACGTGACGTTTTAAAGCAAATCTCCACCGAAATAGATTACGCTTTATTGGGTGGTGTCAAGGGAAGAGTTTGATCGCTAAGGCTTCATGTACACGAGACGTTAAAAGTCCCTTGAATGCTGGAATTTTTAGGACGTTTAAAACGTCCATTGTGTCGCGTTTGCACCCGCGTTTAGCGGGCGTTTGCGTTTAAAACAGTTCCTAGAGGTAAAAAAAAATCATTCCCCTTTAAAATGGAAAAACGCGAGCGCTAAATGCGGGTCATCGCGTTCGGCCGCGTTTTTGCGTTTGAAACGCCGGAAAACACACGTTCAAATGCAAATAATTGCTTTCCAAAAAACGTCCCTGAACTCAAATGACTGTAAACGAACCTGTGTACATGGGCAGATAAGATAACAGAGGTGGGTTCAGGGGCTTCTGAAAAAAATGCCCAACTGCTCCAAAACGGCCGTTTACAAGTTGCAGTGTACATGGACCCTAAAGGTTTATGTGACCTTTCTGAAAAGAACCCCCCCCCCCCCCTCTACAGTATGTAGCTATATATGTAGCCGATACAGGAATCTGCCAGCAACAAGGGAGTTGCCATTACGAATTCGGTTCAGAAGGCACAATTTCTTGAACATCTCATCCTACAGCTTCACTGCCTAAATTACAAATCTAGAACAAATAAATGGATTTTTGTAAGAACTTACCGTAAAATCCTTTTCTCTTAAGCTCATTGACAGACGTAGTCTTCTTGATTCTCAAGAGCTGGGTTATGTTGTCTCCGCAGGAGTAGGACTAGGCAGAATGACAAAACGTTCTGGCTCCACCCTAGGGGGCAGTCCCTGAGGGTATATCCTCCCTCTCTCTGCTACAGGGAATCAGTTCTGTTTAAAGCAGTACAGAGAAATTAACCCAACCCAACTCAATGATAGAAGGGCGGGTACTACGTCTGTCAATGAGCTTAAGAGAAAAGGATTTTACGGTAAGTTCTTACAAAAATCCATTTTTCTCTATCGCTCATTGACAGACGTAGTCTTCTTGATTCTCAAGAGCTGGGACATCCAGAAGCAGTGCCACAAATGAGGGGTGGGATTGACAAAATCAAATCCAATCTAGTAGGCCCAACCGGTGCCAAACTAGAAGTTTTAAAGGCTCATTATAAACAAAGAATGAGACTAAAGAAAAAAATTTCCAACGGAAAAAAACCCTCGAGGTAGACCACTGGTCTCCTCAAATTGCGGCCTGCAAAACCTTGCGGCCAAATGAGGCATCAGACGATGCCATTACATCAACTTTATAATGTTTTGAGAAGGTATGCACCGACGACCAGGTAGCCGCCTTGCACACCTGGACCACTGACGCCTGATGGCGAAAGGCCCATGACGCACTAAGTGCCCGAGTGGAGTGCGCCTTAACAGGGAACGGGGGCTCCCGACCCTTAATAGAATAAGCCTGCACTACCGTCTGTCTGATCCATCTGGAAATGGTCGCGGCAGATGCAGGCAACCCCTTTTTGGGTCCATCTGGGATCACCAAAAGTGAATCCGTCTTGCGAAACGAGTCTGTCGTTTTCAAGTATACCCTGATCGCCCGGACCACATCCAAGGAGTGCAAAGCAAATTCCCGAGGATGACTGGGCTTAGGACACAGGGAAGGTAATACAATTTCTTCATTCAGATGAAATTCTGAAACTACTTTTGGTAGGAAGGATGGATTCGGACGAAGAACCACCTTATCTCTATGAACCACCAGATATGGTGAACGACAAGATAATGCGGCCAGTTCTGACACCCTGCGTGCAGAAGTAATAGCCACCAAGAAGGCCACCTTCTGGGACAACGTGGGTAGAGGAATCTCCCTAATATCTTCAAAGGGAGGTTTCTGAAGAACCGACAACACTAAATTAAGATCCCAGGGGGGTAACGGCGCGTGCACTGGCGGAGCCAGATGTCGCACCCCCTGGATGAAATTCCGCACCAAGGAATGAGTAGCCAAAGGCTTCTTTTTCGAAGATGGCTAATGCTGAGACCTGACCCTTGATAGTACTCAAGGCCAGTTTCTGCTCAACCCCTTGTTGCAGAAAAGCCAATATTCGACTAATCGAATAAGACCGAGGACGGAACCCCAAAGGTTCACACCATGCAATGTAGGACTTCCATGTGCGATGATAAATCTTTCTGGAAGTCGCTTTCCTTGCTTCAACTAGAGTAGGAATAACTGAAGCTGACAAACCTTTGTCCTTCAGCACCTGGGTCTCAATAGCCAGGCCGTTAAAGCCAGCGATCGTAAAGCAGGATGGAAGATCGGTCCCTGAGACAGTAGATCCTCTCTGAGAGGAAGTCTCCACGGGACGTCCGCCACCAGTCTGACCATGTCGGCGTACCAAGCTCGACGAGGCCAGTCCGGAGCTACCAGGATTACTGGGATTCCCTCCTCCTCTACCCTGCGAAGAAGTCTTGGCAGTAACGCGAGAGGAGGGAAGGCATATATTAGCTGGTATTGCCCCCACGGGGCGATCAGTGCGTCTGCGGTTTCTGCTAGAGGATCGCGGGAGCGAGCCACGAATCTCTGAACTTTCCTGTTGAATCGTGATGCCAACAGATCCACATCCGGGGTGCCCCACCGTAGGCACAACTGGTGGAAAACGTCTGGATGGAGGGACCATTCCCCCTGATCCAGGGTCTGACGGCTGAGATAATCTGCCTGCCAATTCTCCACCCCCGGAATGAACACCGCAGAGATTGCTGGAACAAATCGTTCCGCCCAGCGAAGAATGCAAGCCACTTCCTTGGCCGCTCGGACACTCTTGGTGCCCCCCTGGTGATTGACATAAGCCACGGCCGTGGCATTGTCCGACTGGATCCGAACCGGGCTGCCCTGGAGCTGCTCGGTCCAGTGAATCAGACAAAGTCTGATCGCTCTCAGTTCCAATACATTTATCGGTAATCTGGATTCTTCCGGGGACCAAAGTCCCTGGGCAGATAATTGACCGAGAATTCCTCCCCATCCGGATAGACTGGCATCCGTGGTCACTATCGTCCAATATATTGGCAGAAATGACTTTCCCTGGCTGAGCATTGGAGACCGAAGCCACCAAACCAGAGACTCTCTGGTCTGTTTGCTCAATCGTATCTGATTGTCCAGGGATTCCGGATTCCGATTCCATCTGAGGAGAATCTCTTGCTGAAGAATTCGGGTATGGGACTGGGCAAATGGGACTGCTTCGAAGGAAGCCACCATCAACCCCAGAACCCTCATGCAAGTCCGAAGGGAAGACCAGTTGTTGGACAGTAACAACTGGACTGCTGATTGAATCTTTCGAAGTTTCCCTACCGGAAGAAACACTCTTGTCCTGACTGTGTCTAGAATTAGACCCAGATATTCGAGCCTCTGGGTGGGAACCAGAAAAGACTTTTGCTGGTTCACCAGCCACCCGAATTCCTGTAAAGAAATCATAGTAATTTCTATGTTTTGTAGCAAGGTCTGAGGAGACTCTGCATGAAGCAGAAGATCGTCTAGGTAACCTAGAATCGATATACCTCTTTGGCGCAGAAGTGCCAACATTGGGGCCAACACTTTTGTGAAGACCCGCGGAGCCGTGGCGAGACCGAAAGGTAACGCCACAAACTGATAGTGGTTCTCCTCTACGGAAAAGCGTAGAAAACGCTGATGTCCTGCGAAAATGGGAATGTGAAGATAGGCGTCCTTGATGTCTATGGACGCTAGGACATCCCCTGGATGCAGGAAGGCTGCTACCGTGCGAATGGACTCCATTCTGAATCTTCTTATGTTGACGAAAGAATTGAGTGCTCTTAAGTCCAGAATTGGACGCACTTTGCCCTCTTTCCTGGGTATTGTAAACAGGTTTGAATAAAACCCTTGAAACCGTTCTGTCCAAGGAACGTGGACTACCACTCCTTGTTGTAGTAGATCTGTGACTGCTCTCCGCAGATCTTCTAGACGATCCGGGGATAGTCGGATATTGGAAGGGAAGAATCGCGCCGGTGGGAGAGATCGAAACTCGATCTTGTACCCTGACTTTATGACTTCGCAAACCCATTTGTCCGGGATTCTGGAAAGCCATGGATCCGGGAACCGGCGAAGACGTCCCCCCACCCCAGTTATGGGTGGGGGCGCACCTTCAGGCTTTGGATGGTTTATCTTCAGGTCTGGAGGGGGCGGGCTTTTGCTTGCCCGACCAACGACCCCTGACGCCTCCTGCAGGAACCTTGGAGGACTTAGTTTTTTCACCCGCTGGACGAAAAAACCTCTTGTGAGCAGAAAAAGAAGGCCCTCGTCTTTGACGAGTTCCTCTACCTTTAAAATTTTGCGGTAAAAAGGTGCTTTTTCCACCGGTGAGATCCTTAATGATCTCATCTAAGTTGGCTCCAAATAGACGTTCTCCTGAAAAGGGGATATTAGCCAATGCTTTTTTGGAACCTTGGTCGGCTATCCAACCTTTTAGCCACAGTGTACGCCTGAGAACCACTGCTGAGACTGATGCTCGCGCCATTAATGGAGTGGCGTCTAACGCCGCATCACATACAAACTGTAACCCCTGTATCATTTGTTCCAACAAATCTGATACCGCCTGAGGGACTTCTTCTAAGTCCCGGCGTAACCACTTGGTCCATTCAGTTACAGCCTGCGAAACCAGACCAATAGCAATTATTGGCCTGAAAGCTGATCCAATCAAGGAAAACATGGTGCGAGACATAGCTTCTATCTTGCGATCCACTGGATCTTTAAAAGACGGAGCGTCTTCTAAAGGAATAACCGTGGCTTTATTCAATCTAGCAATTGGTGAATCCACCACAGGTGGTTCTGTCTATTTCTTAATAAGGGTTTCCTCAAACGGATAACGCCTGTCAATGCGTTTGGAAATATTAAAAGTGCGTTTTGGCAGACGCCATTCTTCATCGATTGGATTGCCAAAACATTTGGGCAATGGAAAAACCTTTGCCACTTTGATGCGCTTTTTAGTCCCAAAAGGGATCTCAGTTTCAGCTATTTCTGATGGAATACCCTGTAACCTTAAAGTCTCTTGAACAGATACAATGAGTGCGTTTACCAACGCTTCCTCTCGGGCTATGGCAGATGCCGAAACATCCTCCTCACTGTCTGAAGAGACAGGACCCGAGACACCAATACCAGATGAAGTACCTGCAACTGCAGAAATAGGCTCAGAGTCTGAATCCGAGGTTTCAGATAATAAGGGGTTAGGCGGGGGTCGCTTTCTTGCGCCCTGTCCCTGACAAGCCACTTCCACCCGGGACACAAAAGTTTCCATAATGGCTGACAAAGATTCAATTGTCAATGGGGTGCTGGAGGATCCCGCAGACCCCTCGAGGGGATCCGGAGGAGATACATGAGTGGCAGGGTCCATGTTAATACAGGACACTTTTTGCCAGCAATAAACAAAAAAACTCTTTTTTTTTTTTGTGTCTCCCCCTAGCGCAATAGCGCCCCTCAGAGTACCTGCTTCTCGATCCCAGAGAGAGAGAGAGAGGGACCCCCAAGGCTCACCAACCGATGCAGTGCAGTTTCCAACAAACTGCAGCCAGCGTCTGTCTTACACAGACTGGAAGGAGCTGTTTGCTTTTTCCCGGGCAGAAGGCGTGGCTCCGCCCCCTGTGTACGCCTTCGGGCGTTCCCAGCCCTCCACGAGGAAGCTGGGCTCACAAAACATGGCCGCCCCCATAGAAGAGACATAAGACTCCAAAAACATGGCGGCCGGCGTGACCTGAGGACATACATGCATTCGGTCTACGGCAAAATGGCGGCGGACCGCCGATATCGTCTTCCCAGCACATCCACCTGCACTCTGCTGAGAGGTGACATATGGATCTACAGAGATACACTGCACATAAGGTAGGATTATACCTCCTATGTGTGCTGTAATGTTACAGTCTGCTGGGTAGAGTGTTAGCTCTTGAACCAAGTCCACTTCCCACAAACACAAGCTGTATTACAAGGGGGACTTGTAAGTGTCAGATATATACTGACCATATATGGAGGGGCCCATAATATATACTGCCTCATAAATGAGGAAAAAAAGGGAACGTTTTACTCACCATACCGAACCGACAGGCACCCTCTCTTCATAATACCCTCTCCACCGAGGTGGGGGTTTGTGGACGCCTCGACTCTCTGGTCCTGGCGTCCAAGCGAGCTTTTAACTCGCAAAGTCAGTCCCTTTACTGGGACTCCGTCGCGGCCGACTCAGCGCACTGGTCTGCACGCGTTTTTAGGCAGAAACCGGGGTGACCACTGGATCTCACATCCAGCCCGTCGCCCGGCCCCGCATACTTACTTGAATATGTCGCGGCCGACCAAGCGCAATGCCTGGTCTGCACGCGCTCGTAGGCCGGCTGGGGTGACCACAAGTGTCGCCCAGTCCGGCATTTTTGCTTGAAGATCTCACAGGAAAAAAACACTGGAGAAAACTACCTAAAAAATGTCTTTTTCTTAAAGAAAAAAAAGTCTTGCCAGGACCAAAAGATCCCAGCAAGGAACTTAGGTCCTTACTCCTGACTAGACAGAAAAAAACTGATTCCCTGTAGCAGAGAGAGGGAGGATATACCCTCAGGGACTGCCCCCTAGGGTGGAGCCAGAACGTTTTGTCATTCTGCCTAGTCCTACTCCTGCGGAGACAACATAACCCAGCTCTTGAGAATCAAGAAGACTACGTCTGTCAATGAGCGATAGAGAAATAAAAGTTGAGAGTTCCAACGTCACTTACGGCACACTGACCCTGTGTCAGTATTTTCATTAGTAATAAAGCCAAAGGATTAGAATAAGAGTTTATTCCTTTCCACCATTTTTCTATCCCAAAAGGTTCTCTAAAAATGTATATCAACCACAGAATTTTTTTTTTTTCTAGTTTCATATTTGAGTATTTATGGTTATCCAAAGCTTCGTCAGATTTCCTTCAGCCCTGCTAATAACCATTTTATCAAGCACAAAGTGAGGGAAAATCTGCAAGAGAAACAGAGTTATACCCTCCTACTACTCTATCTATAAAAATAAACAGAGCTTTTGAATGGAAATACTGCGCCGCGACTGTGAGCCTAGCAGTTGTGCTGTGGCCCCTTTCATTTGAATATGTCTCTCTCGGGGGCACTCAACAGGGGGTAACATTTTTGCCACTGCCCACCACAAAGTGACACAACCACCCCTTTGTGTACAAGGCTGTCAGGTCAACAGTAGACTGTGAGACGTGTGGAGGGTAGTAGGAGAGCTTTAAAAATGCTCCTCAACTGCTGCAAATTGCAAGTGCAAACCAAGTCTTAGGAGAGTTCCCTTTGCTTCCTGCCTGGTAAAACTTTGTAAGCAGGACAGGAAGTAGAGCTGCACATCTAATGTTTAAAAAAAATTGTCATCATCATCCACCCCCCCCCCCCCAATCTTAAAATGGCATTTCCTCGATTCATACAGTGCAGAGCTGTTCTCTGCTCACTCACAGCTGTTAAAAAAAAAAAAAGGGTTGCTGATCATTTTTGGTCACGACAAATTGTCGTTATATTGTCTCTGGAGTTCTCGCGCAAATTCGCATATTTTGTTTCATGACTGTTAGTCATATACTTTGTAATCATATCACTGAAAAATTTTTTCTGGTTGTAATGTACTTCTGCTGTAATGCTTTGAACTTCAATAAAATGTTATAAAAAAAAAAAAAAAAAAAAAAAAAAGGAGCCTCCAGCAAAATGTTTATCACCATTGGTAAGGCTGCGAGAGAACTAGAAACACAATATTTTACAATGTATCATTTAAAAGCCGGTTCACACTGCCACGACTTGTCAGGCAACTTGGTCGCGTGACAAGTAGCACTCCATTCTGTGCAATGGAACCGTTCTAATCAGAGCAACTCATGACGCTCCGACTTAGAAAAAGGTTCCTGCACTACTTTGGGGCGAAGTCGGAGCGACTTGCATTGACTTCTATTATGAGAAGTTGTTTGCAAGCCGCGATTAAAGTCGTGCTGCACGGGCAGCTTCAAAGTAGGGGCGACGGTGTGAACTGGGTCTAATTCTTTTAGATCAGGGATGTGTAAACTGTGGCCCATCATGCCCCTGCCTCTGGGAGTCATGCTTGTGGTTGTTAGAGTCTTGCTATGCCTCACGGGACTTGTAGTTCTGCATCTGGAGGGCCACAGTTTGCATATCCCAGTTTTAGATCAAAGGAATGAACTTTCGTCTGTAAAGGAGGGCAGTTTAACTCCTAAAGACTAAGCCTTTTTCTGACAGCTGTTGCGCACAAGTTTAAATATTTTTTGCTAGAAAATTACTTAGAACCCCCAATTTATATATATTATATATATATATATATATCTATCTATCTATATATTTTTTAGCAGAGACCCTGACGCAGTGATGCCAAACCTATGGCACACGTGCCACAACTGGCACGCAAGCGAGAGCCGCCGCCACTGCCCGCACTGTGACAAGGGGAGAAGCAAGCGCGGGCTGTTAGTGTATTTCCCCCGCTCGCCCCCCTTCTGCTGTCAAGCACCACAGGACAGGGACAGAGCGGTGCTTGCAGGGATCGCTCCCCACTCCGATTCCTCCTGCCTCCCCATTGGCTGAAGCCAGGGACCAATGAGGAGCCAGGACAAGTACACCATGGGACATGTAGTCCCAGAAGACTATGGCTCCCATTTAATCAATTAAAGAAAAACTACAGCCCCAGCATGCCCTGAGGAAATAAGAGGAGGGACAGCCTGGATCCCAGGGAAAAAAAAGGGCTGAGAGAGAATGGAGAGCAAGGGTAAGAGGAGTGTGGAGACAAGAGTAAGAGGAGGCTGAGGTGGTTCAGGAGGGAGAGAAAGCCCAAGGCACAATAGCCCCTGGAGTTGATCCAGCCAGAGAGGAGCAATAGGACATTGCTGAGAGGACACCATCAAGAGTGAGGAGGATGATCAAAGGCACCAACAATAGGAGGAGAAGCTGCTACCAGGCACACCGACACTGGACACCGGAGCCGGGTGAGTGCTGAATTTACTACAATCCTACTTGGAGTGTGTGATCATCACCCGGTTGGCTGGGTGTCTGCAGTTTAGTTGCAGGGTTGGCACTTTGAAAAAAATAAGTTGGTTTTGTGATGAAGTTTGGGCACTGGGGCTCAAAAAGGTTCGCCATCACTGCCCTAGAGAATAAAATGGCGATCGTTGCAATCTTTTATGTCACACTGTATTTGCGCAGCAAACTTTCAAAAGCAGTTTTTTGGGAAAAAATACACTTTAATGAATTTAAAACAAAACTAAACAGTAAAGTTGGCCAATTTTTTTGTATAATGTAAAAGATTATGTTACGCCGAGACTTGTGAGAGAATTGTGATCTTTATTCTAAGCAAACACATTATGATTCTCATTTTATCCAGAATCGTGCAGCTCTAACAGGGAAAAGATCTTTCTAACAGATCCACAGATAGCAGTAAAATCCGAGTAAAGGTCCTGACCCTTCCCTGCTCTATTCAAATGTAAGAAAAACATTTCTTGCATACACTTTAACCATCTTTTGTGCTTTGGAAAATCCAGAAAGGAGCAATAAAGAAAAATAATAAAAGCTTCATTCCATATAAAACACTGAGCAGCATACTTTCACTGCCCATGGTAAACTTTTTCTCTTTGTTTCCAAATGCTTTTCAGGATTACCACCGTCTAACAATAAAAAAAAAAAATATGTATATATTATATATATATATATATATATATATATATATATATATATATATACACACAGTACAGACCAAAAGTTTGGACCCACCTTCTCATTCAAAGAGTTTTCTTTATTTTCATGACTATGAAAATTGTAGAGTCACACTTCAAGAGGTAGTCACCTGAAATGGTTTTCACTTCACAGGTGTGCCCTGTCAGGTTTAATAAGTGTGATTTCTTGCCTTATAAATGGGGTTGGGACCATCAGTTGTGTTGCGCAGAAGTCAAGTGGATACACAGCTGATAGTCTTACTGAATAGACTGTTAGAATCAGGGCTGTCTTTAACACAGGGCAAAAGGGGCAGCTGCCCCGGGTCTAGTCATTGTTGTTGGGCCCAAAGCAGCTACCCCTTGAGCCCCCAAATAGTTGATAAGTGGATTCAAGGGGGCCCAAGAAAATTTTTGCCCAGGGTCCAAATCAAGAATAAAGACGGCCCTGATTAGAATTTGTATTATAGCAAGAAAAAAGCAGCCAAGTACAGGAAAACGAGTGGCAGAAGAGACTTGTTTGGGCTAAAGAACACAAGGAATGGACATTAGACCAGTGGAAATCTGTGCTTTGGTCTGAGGAGTCCAAATTTGAGATCTTTGGTTCCAACCAACGTGTCTTTGTGCGACGCAGAAAAGGTGAACGGATGGACTCTACATGCCTGGTTCCCACGTGAAGCATGGAGGAGGAGGTGTGATGGTGTGGGGGGTGCTTTGCTGGTGACACTGTTGGGGATTTATTCAAAATTGAAGGCATACTGAACCAGCATGGCTACCACAGCATCTTGCAGCGGCATGTATTCCATCCGGTTTGCGTTTAGTTGGCTATTTGACCAAGAAGGAGAGTGATTGGGTGCTGCGCCAGATGACCTGGCCTCCACAGTCACCGGACCTGAACCCAATCGAGATGGTTTGGGGTGAGCTGGACCGCAGAGTGAAGGAAAAAGGGCCAACAAGTGCTAAGCATCTCTGGGAACTCCTTCAAGACTGTTGGAAGACCATTTCAGGTGACTACCTCTTGAAGCTCATCAAGAGAATGCCAAGAGTGTGCAAAGCAGTAATCAAAGCAAAAAGGTGGCTACTTTGAAGAACCTAGAATATGACATTTTCAGTTGTTTCACACTTTTTTGTTATGTATATAATTCCACGTGTTAATTCATAGTTTTGATGCCTTCAGTGGGAATCTACAATTTTCATAGTCATGAAAATAAAGAAAACTCTTTGAATGAGAAGGTGGGTCCAAACTTTTGGTCTGTACTGTATATATATATATATATATATATATATATATATATATATATATATATATATATATATATATATATATATAATAATAAAGCTTTCAGGATATCAACTTATATTTAAATATTTTGCAAGAAAAAAAAACCTTCTCTTGATCTAGGATCTAGGACATAATCTACAAATTATGCTTGATAATTACAATTTAACCCCTTTTTCTGACTGGACATCATATGATGACCTTCAGAACAGGCCACTTGTGCGTGCCCCCGTGGTGATTGGTGGTGCAGTGTTTCGCTTCGACACACCGCATCTTCAATCTAGGTGAAGCACTTATGACATAGGCTATTTACCATCTGATCAGCTGTTTCCAATCACAGCTGATCACAGTGTAAATAGGAAGTGTCAGTTATCAGCATTCCTCTACTCGTGCCGACAGCGCGCGATAAGCGTCTCTCCTGACAGGAGGGGTCCGTGCTGATAATAAGTGCATTCATTATCAGTGCAGTCCCATCAGTGATACCCGCCAGTGCCCACCAGTGGTGCCAATCAGTGCCCATCAACGATGCCCGTTAGTGCCTCCCCATCAGTGCCACCTATCAGTGTCCCACAGTGAAGCATAAAAGTGTCCATCAGTGCCCATACTGTCCCATCAGTGCCACCTATCAGTGCTGCATATCACTCCTGCATATCAGTGCCCATCAGTGCTGCGTATTAGTGCCACCTCATCAGTGCAAGAGAAAAATTATTTAAAAAATGTTGTAACAGAAACAAAGAAGAACTTTTTTTTTTTTTTCTTTCAAAATTTTCGGTCTTTTTTCATTTGTTTAACAAAAAAATAAAACAAACCAGTGGTGGTTAAATAACACCAAAAGAAAGCTCCTTCTCCAAAATATAATTTCAGATAAGTACAGTGTTGCATGACCGTGCAATTATCATTCAAAGTGTGACAGCGTTGAAAGCTAAAAATTGGCCTGGACAGGAAGGGGGTGAAAATGCCCTGTAGGCGAAGTGGTTAAAAACCATGGGTATTCTCTGCACAATGAAAAGATCAAATATATCCTCTAGTGTTCAGAAGTAGTACTGCAGAAAAAGTATTTATGTAAAACACCGCAACCCAAGCTTGCTTTTTTTTTTTTTTTTTGGAGAAAAATTTGTTTCTCAATACTATGAAAAAATGACCAAATTAAAAACGGGATATAAAAAAACTTAAAAGATGCAAGAAACACATTAAACTCAAAAACGAGAACATGCCAATATCTATGTTTTTTCAATGCCACTTTATAACTGGAAACTACTGTACTTGGTACCCCACCACATAATAATACATACAGGTATTATATTACTATGAAATATATAATGCTTCTAGCCATTTTATTTATCCAATTTCCTGTTAGTCCTATTAAAGGTGTGTTTAGGGCCACATGAATAGTCAGCCCCATGTCCCATGTGTTCAGGACCAGAAGAAAATGTACAGTACATAGGACCTCTACTGATACTAATCTGGTTTAGGTAAAGTCACTGAGTTTACTACATAGCAAACAAAAAATATAATTAAAAAAAAAACATGTGGTTTCTTATTTGAAGAGTCAGCTGTAAGCCTTTTAGCTTCTTACCAACAAAGTATGCAGTCCAGTTTAAAGAATTTCTCCAAATTTAGGTATGACTAATTGTAACTAAGAACCGAGACCATAACTTTCCCATTAGGTTTCACTCAGGTGAAGAAAGTGAGACAATATTGGAGATTTACTGTATATAATCACATTTACATTACAGAGGCCAATCACACATTACAAGGCAAATAAACATTAACTATACAATCTATATTCATGACTAAAGCAATTCACATTTGAAATTACCTCTAGTGACTCCTTTATGTCTTCAACTAACACAATGTCTTCATCTTCATCATCACTGAGCTGGTCTTGAGAGCAGTAATGAGTGCTATAAGCAGAGTGTTCCTCAATGGCAGCCAGCCAGTCCTGGAGGACAAAATATAAAAATCCCCCTGTATAATTAATAATTACTTTGCTAAAGAATCATTTTCAAGCCTTACAGATGTGAATTAAATGAGGGCTGCATTGCTATAAGTTTCATGTACTAAAATATTCTAAAAGAGGAAGCTGGTCAAAAAAAAAAAAAAAATATATATATATATATATATATATATATATATATATATATATATATATTTTTTTTTTTTTATATTATATTATATTATATTAGACTCTCCATACAAAGTGGCAGTTCACAATGTTTGCAATTTAGCTTACCTCTCTTTTGTGCCTCATGTTTTTGGGCAAGACTTTGAAGTAATGAATGCTATCATCAAAGCATTTTACCGTAAAAGATGAATTATCTGTGGATTTAACCTTGAAGGAAAAAATATTAAATATTTGTCAGTTTAAACAAAGCTATAACTAAGGGTCATTTACATGCTGGGCCCAGAATATCTTCAGCCCATACCACATTTGCATGCTAAGCATACAGTGGGAAGAGGACAATATAATAATTAAAAGAGTATCAGTCAGCTGGTAGCCATATACATGGGAAACACATATTATTTTGGCTTTCCTGCCCCCCCAGTGCAGTACTGTATTCTCAGTCTCATCTGCTGCCCTCTCCTAGATTGAAGGTCTGTGAGCACACTACCGATGTCTATGTCACAGATGTTCATGTGTACCAAAATCTGCAGCCTTCCCAGTAAAGTTATATTTACATTTGCAGACAATTGGCAATAGGGATATACAGGGTTTTTTTTTTTTTTTTTTTTTGATTATAAACGTTTATTGAATGTAAATGAATACAAAAATATATATGCATTGTCAATGATAAAGTATCAGTATTACAAGAGCCATATGAACATCTCATGTCTATAATAATGAGAAATATAAACAGTAACCAACTGGAGAGTATAAAGTTAAGAATATGTTAACATCGTCATAGAAAAGGCATTTCAGGTCTGACAGGTAGAGATAAGGTAGGATTTTACATGTTAAGCCATGTGAAAACATGTGTGATAGAGCTAATTCTTCTGAAAAAGTAACAGAAAACGACTTTATATATGGGATAATGTAGATAGACACAGGATCAATAGGACTTATTTTGGGCCTCCCGTCTGCCTCAAGAGGGGACGCCCTGTCCGGTCAACCATTAGTGTGGCAGAAGAGATCATCCTTCCAGCACATAGGGAAGTCTGGAGCGTATCACATATTAAATGAGTAAGGAGCATTTATAAATGAACCAGGGGTTCCATTTTTGATCCCATGTGTTTTTGGAATTCGTAATAGAATGATGATATGCTTCCATAGATCTAATATCTTCTATTCTGTGGTTAACCAGAACATATGGTACATTGGGTTCTTTCCATTGTTTAGTTATAGACCATAGCATTGCGACACATAGCGTATGTATCAGACGGGTTAATGGTGTGGAAACGTCTGGGATACCTTGAAACAATAGACATTGTGATGGTGTGAGTGTAAGGTTTTTACCTGTAATTTTCGCGCATGCGTGGAATATTTCCGACCATGTGTCTTGTATTTTAGGACAGTCCCAGAATATGTGTTTAAACGAACCTGTATCATTGCATCCTCTAAAACAGTTCGAGGAGATATCTGGATAAATTTTGTTCAGTTTTTCAGGTGTATAATACCATCTAGTAAAGAGTTTCACGGCTGTCTCCCTAACTCCCAGTGATCTTGTCGAGCCACGTAGGTTCAACCACATGTTTTGCCAATCCCTAGCCGTAAGGGTTTCCCGCAACTCCAATTCCCAATCCGTCATGTATTTCAGTTTAATCTCGGTATCATGCGGATTTAGGGTGGAGTATAAGGTAGAGATGTGGCCTCCCCCCAGGGGGTTTTCCAGGCATATTCGCTCAAAGGTACTGAGGGGAGTTCCAGATGGCTGAGCATGAAAGGAGGTGAAGTAATTCTTGATTAATTCGTAGTTTAATTTTTCAGATGAAGGAATGTTCTTGTGTTCTGTCAAATGCTCAAATGAGTACATGATTCCTCCATCAAAAAGGTCAAACAACGTGGTCAGTTTGTTTTTAGACCACCATGTAAATTGGTGAGGAGAATGAAATGCTTCCTTGAATTTGGGGTCCCCCAAAAATGAAGCACCCAATTGAGGAGTGGATGTTAAGGAACTATGCTTATTTGCAGATCTCCAAACTTTAAGGGAGTCTGAAACCACGGAATTACGGGTAGAAATTCCACGTATAGGGATTGTTGGGTCCCATAGCAGACCGGCTAGATGGAATGGAGCAATAGATTGTGCCTCAAACGAAACCCATGGAGAGTTCGTAGGTTGAGTGTGCCAGTATCCTAGCTGGGAGAGCCTACAACTTATGTAATAGGGCCAAATCTGAGGGAGACCCAAACCCCCTGATCGTTGGTGTCGATAAAGAATGTTAGCGGCATATCTGGATTTTTTGTTACCCCAAATAAATTTATTGACAAGTGATTGAAGTTTGGAGATGAACCGTTTAGTGAGACTTATTGGTAGAGCTCGAAAAAGATATAACATTTTAGGAAGGATGGTCATCTTAACTTCTGTTATCTTCCCCAAAAAGGACAGATGATAAGAGGACCATATTTGTAGTAGACTACGAATCTTGGTCATTAAGGGAGGGAAGTTGGATTGGAATAAGGATTTATATTCTTTGCATAGCTGTATCCCAAGATAAGGGATGGATTCGGAAGCCCACACAAAGGGAAATACATCTTTTAGGTTTAGGATGTCTTGTGGTGGGAAGTTAATTGGTAACGCAATAGATTTCGACATATTAATAGTTAGACCCGATACTCCTGCGAACTTCTCCAGTATTGTCAACAAATTTGGTAGCGAGCGCAAAGGATCCGGAATAAAAAGTATAGCATCGTCTGCATAAAGGCTTAATTTATATGATTCTCCGCCCTTCTCATATCCCCCCACCCCATCATGTCTTCTGATAGCTATAGAGAGAGGTTCAATAGCTAGGGCAAATAGCAGAGGGGATAGGGGACATCCCTGTCTAGTGCCCCTGCCCAGAGGGAAGAAGTTGGAATTACAACCTGTCATTCTAATCCTGGTTTTGGGGTTTTTATAAAGGGCCGTGAAACCATTTAGAAACTCGCCTGTGAGTCCAAATCTGGGGAGGAGATGTTTAAGGTAATCCCAGGAAACACTGTCAAAGGCCTTGTGAATGTCAAGATCCAATAGTAATAATTGTTTTTTGTGTAGGTTAGCATCTTGTATGACGTTACAGGCCAATCTAATATTATCCGTAATTTGGCGGTTTGGAATAAAGCCTGATTGGAAGGTGGAGATGAGCTTGTGGATTATAGTTGATAGTCTGGCTGCAAGAATTTTACTAAATAGTTTTAGATCGTTGTTAATAATTGAGATTGGCCTGAAATTCTGGGGACTGGAAAGGTCTTTATTGGGTTTTGGAAGTAATACCATATTAGCCAAAGACATCTCCTCAGGGAACTCGTGGCCTTTTAATATGTGATTGAATAATTGAGAAAGTTTAGGGGCAAGAGTTTGAGAGAAAGTTTTAAAGTAGATGGCAGTAAATCCATCTGGTCCCGGGGCTGAGGAATTGCGGAGAGATTTAATGACCAGTTCAACTTCAGTGTCCGTGATCGGAGCATTTAACCGTTCATAGTCCGATTCCGATATAGAGGGTATTGGGATTTCATCTAGCCATTTCTGGGAGTCTAGCGGGGCTAATGAAGATGGAGGGGATAAGAGGTTTGAATAAAACTTTTCAAATATATCCATGACTTCCTTGGGATGGGAGGTAGTCAAGCCTGAAGACGTGTTTAGCTTATATACATGTGGTGGTCTGACAGATTGATACAGGGTTATACAGGGTTTTTAAGGTGCCAATACACAAAAAGGAGAATTCAGTAGAACATTAAAAATGTATTTTATTTGGACAAAATTTGAAAAACATGTATATAAAATTTTTTTTTTTTACATGTGCTATGCAGTTAATCCATTTCACTCTACATGTCTCACTAGGATTTAGCTTCTTCAGGTGTTTAATTATGGACTGCACATGGGAACACTACAAGAAAAAAGATGTAACATTATTCACAAATGAATATGCCAATTACATAGGAACATAACACATTTGAGTCAAAGTTCTCAAACCACATATCAGACAATGCTCTGTCTGTATAGTATAGGTATAGGTCCTACAAACATAGATTTGGGTAAATGTTTGTAGGACCTATACTCCCTCCTGAGGACCTATCAGTGTAAGCATTGTCTGATATGTGGTTTGAGAACTTCGACTCAAATGTGATATGTTCCTATGTAATTGACATATTTATTTGTGATTAATGATAAATATTTTTTCCTGTAGTGTTCTCCTGAAGAAGCAAAATCATAGCAAAACATGTAGAGTGAAATGGATTAACTGCATAGCGCATGTAAAATAATTATTTTTATACATATTTTTACATTGTGTACAAATAAAATAACTTTCTATTGTTATATTGAATTTTTCTTTTTTCGAGTATTGGCACCTCAAAAGCCCTGTATATCCCTTTTGCCTATTGTCTACAATTTCTAGGGGTGTGGTGCCTATGACTATCGGATTCTCAGCTATGTGTTTCAATATGTTATATTTCAATTTCTGATACCCAGTAAGGAAGTGAGATTAAAAAAAAAAAAAAAAAACAGAAATAGAATACCACTATATACATAATCATATACCCACAGTTAATTCAGAGACACCCATATAAAATATAATTCCTTTTTTGGCTCCCCAGTAGGAATTCAGATATTCCCTGGATCAACTACCCCTGGTGTTCTTACCAATAAATATTATCAAGTTATAATTTGTGCATTTAAGAAAGAATCCTGCCCTTTTTTAACCCCTTGGAGCCAAGTAGCCGCATATTTGTGTGAATTATAGTGTAAATGCAGCTATGCCGAGAGTGCCTGCTCTGCACACTCCTAGCGTAGTTACTGGCAGGTAACAAAAAAGCTGGTAAATCGCTACTTGCCATCAGGACCTTTCCGATCATCTGACCGCCAGTCTTGGCGGTCACATGATCGTAAACCCTGCCCCACCTCCTGACACCCTAAACCTCTTAAAGGACTAGAAGACACTGGTGCCAAGAGGTTAAAATAATCTACTGAACTACCCAACTACACTGATCTTACAGAAGCATTTAAAATGTTGTTTGTGTATAACAATAGATTTTTGTACTGGAACAATCCAGCACTGCGCAGCTAGTTAAAACAAAATAAAAAAGGTGTAGTTTGAAGTCAAAATTAATTCTGGGCAAAAGGCATGCCAATACAGCTGTCATTTGGCTTTAACTCCACCACAATGCCTTAGCAAAACAATGGATTCGATTTTGTGCGGTTATAATCATCAGTAGCAAATAATACATTATATATGATTCGCATTAGGGGTCATCTAGCAGCACATACTGATTGAAAGCAACTGTAAATCCCAAGTCACATTTAACAGGATACAATGACGGATTAACTTCATGCAAAGTTATTGGTTAAATATGCATTTCTTTTTTGGAAAAAAAAATATATATGCATTTCTTTTCTTTAAATTTGTAGTGTACACATGTTTTATAATTTGGGATTAGTAAGTTTCTAGGATACCGTATGCATATTTTGTAAATCTTTAAAAAAAAAAAAAAAATTGAAATTCAATCCTACCGTGCAGACGGCTTGTGTCAAGTGTTTACAACCCTTCCGATAAGAATTGTTAAGTGCATCTGACCTGCAAAAAAAAAAAACAACAGGTTTCATAAATCACGGATTTGAAATTTATAAAAATATTTGTACTTAAATGAAGAAAACATTTTTGAAATAAATGAAAAGGTTTATTTGCAGTTACTGTATTTTAGAGTCAAGTTACAGAAATAAAACAATGTAGCCAAATACTTACTGTTTTTGGTACCAAGAAATTACACCCTGCTCCAAAACAACCCAGAAAGGTTTCCAGCCAAAAAAACGGAAGCTCTGAAATACAAGGTTGGCAATAAAGTAATACATATTAGATATAGCACATGTATACAAGTAAAACGCATCTGCAAAAGGAGCGCATGGTTATAGCATTATTATTAACTAGTATTAAAGAAGAGCTCTGATTAAACAAACATTTCTATTTGCACAAATTAATGGGTTCCTTCTTTTTCGAACACTAGCACAGAGGAACAAATTGGGCTGTTCCTATAGCAAACAGATAAAAAGTCTGGGTCTGTAAATAAAAGTATATCTAAAGCCAAAACCTTTTTTAGATATAATAGGGAATGGATAAAACCCCTGCCCTCTTAGTCCGGTTGATAAAATATCCCTGAACAGGATAATAAAGTCTGGTTTAACCCTTATTACTCTTTGGGCATAAAAAAAAAAAAAAAAAAAATGTAACTTTTTATTGTTTTTTGAGCATTCGTTTTCCAAGGAGTTTTTTACATGTCTACTTTAGTGGACTGCATACACTTAGGTTTTTCCCTGAAGACTTGACACATTTGTTCCACTCCTATAGGTCTTTCCATCATGCTCTGCATTTGAGCTCTACAAAATATTAAAGCCGTAATAAAGTATCCCGGAAAAAAATAAAATCATAGCCCTTCTGCAGGTTTAACAACGAGCCTACCGGGCCAATTCTGACATTTCTGTCATACATGTAAAATCTGCATTTTTTTTTTGCTAGAAAATTACTTGGAACCTCCAAACACTATATATACTTTAAGCAGAGGCCCTAGAGCAGGGGTGTCAAACTCAATTTAATCTCGGGATGCATTATGGTCGTGTGCACAAAGGGCCGGTGGTATCTATTAGACTAGATGTCCAGAGCACATCCTCTTACATCAGAATTTAAGAGTCTCCCACCTTTTCTTACATACGGTGCAACCTCTTTCTATGTGCTGCTGCTGGGAAGTAGAAAGTGCATGGAGGAGGACCAGAGGAGGGCTGGAGTCAGCTGCTGAATGCTGAGACCAGGGAAGGTGGAGACAAGAGGGTGCTATGGCTGCACAGAGGTGCAGGGTCTGTAGGAGGAATTCTGACCTCCTCTCTGCTGCCGACTGCTTAGACAAGGGGGTGGCAGAGACAAAATTCCCTGCAACTGCAAAGAGAAGCGCAGGATCTGGTGGAGGAGTTCTCTCCTCCTCTGTGCTGCTGACTGCTGAGACAAGGTGAGGTGGAAATGGGGGGGGGGGTGCCACAGTTGCAGGAGAGGTGTGAGGACCACATTAAATGGCCTGGAGGGCCAGATTTGGCCCGCAGACCTTGCGTTTGACACATGTGCCCTAGAGAATAAAATGGTGGGTGTTGCAATTTTTTGTCATGTCACACGGTATTTGTGCAGCAGCTTTTAAGCACACATTTTTTGAAAGAAAAAAATACACTTTAATTAATTTAGTGAAGACAAACAAAACAGAATACCCAGTTTTGGTAAATTATAATAGATTATATTACGCTAAGTACATAGATACCAAATATGTCACACATAATACATACATAATGTGCATACAAAATTGCACATGGTTCTGTAAAAGCCACAAACTATAGTATACTAAATTATCCATAGGCAACGCTTAAAAAGCCTTTACAGGTTACCACTTTAGAGTTACTCAGGAGGTCTGGCCCTAGAATTATTTCTCCAGCTGTGACGTTTGTGGTGATACCAGACATGTAACATATATGTGTGCAGAACTAGCGTGCACGTTCTCATTTGCGTGTGAGAACAAGGGGACACTTTTAAAAAGTAATCAAGTGGCTGTATAGCAGATAGGATTGCTTTTACAATGAAAGGAATTGCAAGATTTAAAAAATTATACCAGGATCATGGATGTAGATTCAACCATAATCCCGGTATACCCACCTTAAAACACCAGGATGTATATATACACATGGCTGTATTGAGGTGGCTACGTCATAAATGTACTAGTATGCACTGCGTACTAGTACATTATGACAGACTTGCTTGCACAGACAGACCTCCAGCACTGCGCTCATGGCTTTCCCAGATCACCAGCGCTTACATCTTAACCCGGTCTTCATTCAGTATCTTTTACTGGGCCTCGGTGACGTCACGCCTGTACATGGGCCGTGAATGTGGTCTAAGCTGCGCCTGCATGTACTTAGATCGCATTAAAGCTCAGCTCACACTAATGCGGTGCGAGTAGAACAAGCAGCTACAGTGCAAGTTGATGTGGTTCAGATCTCTCGCTCTTTTCTCATTGGCCGTGGGCATGTGATAACCCTGTTAATTCAAGTATATAAAGGAAAATTACCTTGCATAGTGGACCTTCAAATCTTTGGAGATTTTTTGCAATATACTGAAAATTAAAACATGATCCATTAAAACATAGCATAATTAAAGTGAACCTGAACAATTTAAAATGAGCCTATGCAGAAAAATACAGAACAAGGGCTTACTAGTAGATAAAAAAAACTATTTAGAAAAAGGCAGATCCAGCGATTTATCTAAAATGTTCCTGCAAATATTGAGCTTGGACTCTCTTCATTAATCACTTAAAGTCATGGGTGTTCTCATTCACCCAGCAGAATGAAAGATGGGGCGTGGATGGAGCCAAGGTCAACTTTTACAAACCAAATCAAGAATTAAACCGCCTGTACCCTTTGAACCACTGATCACTTTGGCATGTGTTTCACACTGAAGGTACCTCTGTGTATATATACCAAGGTCAGTTTGGAGTTGACCAGGTTTGATATGTTTAATGTTGTGTACATATAACATAGTTCTCACCTTTACAGCCTGGGTTTGTAAGGCCCGCTTTATTCCAACATGCTGGGCAAGGTCTACTGGTGTTTGGTCTGAAATAGCATAAAAAAGGCATAAAAAAGCCAAATGATTACACAAGTAATAAAAAAAGTTTTACAATTATTTTTTTTGTGTTAATAACTTGGGTCACGTATGAAGAGGAGTTCATCCCTCCTATGCACAGGAATGAATGTTCATACAGTTCACTGCTAATTTTTCTCCTTACTGTTTCAGTGCCAGTTCATACTAGTGCGAATCCAGGCATAGCATGCGATTCACACCGCATTGCTGTGCAGATCACATGCGATGTCTGTGCGATGCGATTTCAGCCATACAAAATGTTTGGCTGAAATTGCATCGCATTCGAACGAAAATGGCGCAGGACCCTTTTTTGGTCCGCATTGGAATCAGATCACATAATTGTTCACACCTATGCGATTTGATTCCTGCACCATTTCACAGTTCGCACTGCGATCTGCTAACCAATCTGGGGGTGTCATAACCTTTAAATCCCCCAGCGATTTGCAGATTTCAGTGTGAAACACTGTGCAGATCACATGCGATGTCTGTGCGATGCAATTTCAGCCATACAAAATATTTGGCTGAAATTGCATCACATTCGCACGAAAATGGCGCAGGACCCTTTTTTAGTCTGCACTGGAATCAGATCTCATGGGTGTTCACACCTATGCGATTTGATTTCTGCACCATTTCACAGTTCGCACTGGGATCTGAAAACCAATCTGGGGGTGTCATAACCTTTACATGCCCCAGCGATTTGCAGATTTCAGTGTGAACCACTGTGCGATTCTGGTGCAATGCGGGGACCGGCACTGATTCGCAGGGTTTGCCGCATCGCACGAGTGTGAGCTGGGATTTAAGTTCAATGTGTTGCTCCAGTAATGGTGCAGTGAAAGAAGGAGGTGGGGCTGAGCATTAAGGGTGTGGCTTGCATCAAAAAGCTTATCAATGAAATATTGCCTGATGCTTCAATTATGATAAGGAGTCTAGCGCCAGTACAGCTGTGTTGCTATGAATCAAGTTTCATGAAACATACAGGAAGGGTGCTTTCAAACTTCTCCATTGAAAAAACACGTTAAAAAAAACGTATGCATGTTTGCTGTGTTTCAGGTGTGTTTTCTGGTTGGCATGCACCTGTGACTTAAAACACACTAAAAACACAACTGCTGTGCGTTTTTATTCATTTTCCAATGATTTCAAAGGGGAGCTGCATTTTTGGCACATCAAAAAGGCAGTATGGATGACTTTTCAAAATGCATGGCACCCACAGCGCAATGGTATGAAGAGTCCCATAGGATTTAAAGAGAAATATGTTATTGCGTTTTTAGCAAGGTAAAAACACAGCAAAAAACGCATCAGTGTAAAAGGGCCCTGAGACTGCATTCACACCTCAGCGTTTTGAATTGCGGGCAGATCTTCTACGATTCTGCCCAGGATTTCAAAGAGCTGAGGTGTGAATGACAAATTGCAGAACGCACATTTGAGATGCCATTATTTGAATGCACCCAAAATCGCGTAATGGGTCTGCCGAGATTGTGGAGCAATAAATCTCGCTGTAATCGCAGCAACCCACACTGCGTGTCACCCAAAAAAAAGTTCAGGAGCTACTTTTAAGCAACATGCTTCACGTGAGGCGGGTTGCTGCTATTGCAGCGCAGCGAATAGTATGGTGATTATGGTGTGGAGTTGTTTTTCAGGGGTTGGGCTTGGCCTCTTAGTTCCAGTGAAGGGAACCTTAAAGAGTCAGCATACCAAGACATTTTGGAGAATTTCATGCTGCCAACTTTGTGGGAAAAGTTTGCTGATGACCTCTTTGTTCCAAAACGACTGGCACACCAAAGATACAGCGTGGTGGACTTTTCAAAACGCACGGAACTCGGGGCGCAGTGGTGTGAAGAGTTCCATAGGATTTAAAGATAAACTGTTTTATTGCGTTTTTAGCAAGGTAAAAACACAGCAAAAAACGCATCAGTGTAAAAGGGCCCTGAGACTGCATTCACACCTCAGCGTTTTGAATTGTGGGCATATTTGCCATGATTCTGCCTGCTATTTCACAGCGCCGAGATGTGAATGACAAATTGCAGAACGCACATTTGAGATGCCATTTATCTGAATGCACCTAAAATCGCAGTGCGGCTCTGCTGCCATTGTCACACGATAAATCGCGCTGCAATCGCAGCAACCTACATCACGTGAAGCCTGTCGCCCAAAAAGAAGTTCAAGAACTACTTTTGGGCAACATGCTTCACGCGATGTGTGTGGCCACGATTGTAGCGTGACAATCGCATCAGACCCGCACTGCGATTTTAGGTGCATTCAAATAAATGGCATCTCAAATGGGTGCTTAGCAATTTGTCATTCACATTTGAGATGCCATTTATTTGAATGCACCTAAAATTGCAGTGCGGGTCTGCTGCGATAAATCGCTCTGCAATCGCGGCAACCTAAATCACGTGAAGCCTGTCGCCCAAAAGAAGTTCAGGAGCTACTTTTGGGCAACATGCTTCACGCGATGTGAGGTGGCCATGATTGCAGCGTGACAATTGCTGCAGAACTACACCGCGATTTGTCATTCACACCTTGGCGCTAAGGCAGAATCGTTGCAAATCTGCCCACGATTCAAAACCCTGGGATGTGAATGCAGTCTAAGAATAAGAAACTACAGCTGCAGCACATAGTACTGCTGGCCACCCATGGCAAATGACAGACAATTTTGGTCGGCTTTCATTTGCAAAATCAAGCCAACCTACTACGAACACCGATCATTGGAAGGTGTGGACAGAAATGTCTGGATGTAGATTCCATTCGGTTTTTAAAAGCTGTATGAATGTCATTGCAAATTTCCTGAAAATTGCCACATGGTTGAAGCATGGTACATGGTTAGTAATATGTAGTGTCTGCTAATGTGCTGGCTTTCATTTATTGCATATTTCAATGCCAAACAAATGGTTCGATATATACCAAGGAAATTACATTTCCATTTGTAGTATTGACAGTATATATGTAATAGACTTACTCTTCTCATTCTTGATATTCACATCCGCTCCGCTTTTCAGAAGTTTTAAGGCGCATTTCTTCATGCCGCGATACACAGCACAGTGCAGAGGGGTGTTGCCCATCTGGTCAGTGCAGTTAATATCAGGTGGTTTCGCTCGGTTTAGCTATAGAAAAAAAAAAAAGTATTTTAATACTGCAGTTTTACAATTCTCTACTATATCTCATTACACTCACCATCAGCTTTTTAAAAACTCCACTAGTTAATAAATAGTCATCAAAAATTCTGTATCAGTTCTATGAACGGGCTTATTTTTATATAGTTTTTATTTAAAAACTCAACTCCAGGAAACCTACAATCCTTCCTTTGCAGTAGGGCTGCACCCGCACTGCAGACATTAAATGCTTGTTTAGGTTTAGGGCAGGGATATGCAAACTGTTTACGTTGTAAACTTGTTTAAGTCTAGGGCAGGGATATGTAAAGCTGTAGCAAAACTACAAATCCCATCATGCCTCTGGGTGTCATGCTTGTGGCTGTCAGAGTCTTGCTATGCCTCGTGAGACTTGTAGTTCTGCAACATCTGGAGGGCCACAGTTTGTATATCCCCACTCTAGGGGATTTGGTAACTGACCTGATTTTTATGGACATTGGCGACTTGGTGGAGTATTGGTTTGCCTCAATGACAACTGCCTTAACCTGAAGTTATATGAATACCAGGGATGTGTCCTTTTTGGATGTTAAGATTTGTTGGAGAGCAATGTAGAATGATTACAGAGTTGTTCAGAAAACCGATATCAAGCATACCATAAAAAGGTATCCCTGTTGGTCGATCTCTGTGTCTGCGACATAAATGCAGTGATAATGAGAACTTGGAAATGGAGGCCCCCCTTATGCACCAGTGCTTTATTGATAGGGGGAGCCCAGAACTGTTCTCAACAGGACTTCCAATATTACTAGGGATAGAGTTAGGTTGCAACGATTGCATAAGCAGCAAAAATTGGATTTCTGACCATAAAATCAATTTCTCTGATTTTCATTGAAAAACACAGCTCCTGATCTTTACCACTGGGTTATACTGCCCCTACAGGAGTAGGACACTAGGCAGGAAAAAATGTCTGGCTACGCCTATAGGCAGTGCCAGGTGGTATACTCCCTATCTCTGCTATATGCACTCAGTTTTATTACAAGCAGTGTCAGAAGAATTACAACCCCACAGAGGGGTGGGTGCTGGGTCCGTCAATGAACATCAGAGAAATGGATTTTACGGTAAGTCAAAAATCCCATTTTCTCTTTCGTTCATTGACGGACATAGCTCCTTATTTTTGTAACCATTGGGACATCCCAAAACAGTGTTAAACATGGGGGATGTGAACAGCGAAAAAGAAATTCCCAAAGCAAACTATAGCCAACCAGGTAAACAGGAGCTCAATCAAAACAGCCGGAGCTCACCTGAAAAAACAATACTCCCACAAAGAGGACCAGGTCCTCTAAACCGCAGCCTGCAAAACTTTGCGGCCAAAGGAAGCATCCGCAAATGCCAACACATCCACTTTATAGAACTTTGTAAAAGTGTGCACCAACAACCAGGTGGCCCCCTTGCAAACCTGCGTCACTGGCACCTGATGAGGGAAGGCACAGGAGGCACTGAGCGCCTGAGTAGAATGCGCCTTGACCGGGAAAGGAGGAACCTGCCCCTTTATGGAATAGGCCTGAAACACCATTTGTCTGATCCATCTGGAAACGGTCACAGAGGAAGCGGACAACCCTTTCAGAGGCCCATCCGTGAGCACGAATAGTGAGTTTGATTTCCTAAAAGACTCCGTAGCTGCCAGGTACACCCTAATCGCCCAGGCAACATCCAAGGAATGCAAAGCAATTTCCTTCGGATGTTTTGGCCTGGGACACAGGGAAGGCAACACAATGTCTTCATTCAAATGAAAATCAGAAACAAACCGTGGGAAGGAATGACAAACAGAGGCAAAGAACCACTAAGTAAGGTGAAGGACAGGATAACGTCGCCAATTCCGACACCCTGCGCACAGAGGTGATAGTCACCAAAAAGGCCACCTTCTGGGAAAGGGTAAGCAGGGGAATCTCCTGAAGATTCTCAAAGGGAGGCTTCTGGAGGATTGAGAGCACCAAAGTGAGGCCCCAAGGCGGTAACAGAGACCGCACTGGAGGAGCCAAGTGCCGAACTCCCTGAAGAAAAGTACGCACCAGGGATTGTGTGGCCTAGGGCTGTTAAAAGAAGACAGCTAAGGCCGACACCTGGCCCTTGATGCTCAACCCCCTGTTGAAGGAAGGTCAAGATCCAAGCCACCGAAAAGGAACGAGGATGAACCCCAAGAGACTCACACCACCCAATGTACGTCTTACACGTACGATGGTAGATCTTCCTAGAAGTAGATTTTCTAGCTTTTAACAGCGCTAGTAACACTGACTCAGACAAACCTCTATCCATCAGCACCTGGCATTCAACAGCCAAGCAGTCAAAGCCAGCAACTGTAAAGCAGGATGGAAGATTGGTCCTTGGAACAGCAGATCCTTCCTGAGAGGAAGCTTCCAAAGGAACATCGGCGACCAGCTGCACCAGATCGGTGTACCAAACCCGGCGAGGCCAGTCCGGGGCCACTAGAATGACCGGAATCCCTTCTGCCTCGATCCTGCGTAGAAGTCTTGGCAGGCGCTTGAGAGGAGGGAAGGTGTAAATCAGACGATACTGACCCCATGTGGCCACTAGCGCGCCTGTGGCATCTGCCACAGGATCCTGTGACTGAGCCACAAAGCTTTGCACCTTTCTGTTGAGCCGAGACACCAACAGATCCACCTCGGAAATGCCCCACCGGAGAAAACTGATGAAACGCCTCCGGATAAGGGGACCACTCCCCTTTGTCCAATGCTTGCCGACTGAGGTAATCCGCCTAACAGTTTTCCAACCCGGGAATGTGTACAGCGGAGAGGGCTGAAATGAACCATTCTGCCCACCTTAGAATACCGGCTACAGCCAGAGCCGCCAGGACACTTCTTGTGCCCTCCCTGGTGATTGACATAAGCCATGGCCGTGCACTGTCCGATTGAATGCGCACTAGGCATCCATGAAGACGATCTGTCCAATGTTCCAGGCAGAGTCTGATCACTCGGAGTTCAAAGACATTGATCTCTTCCAGTGTCCAGATCCCCTGAGCAGAATTTTTTCCGAGGACGCCTGCCCAGCCGGAAAGGCTGGCATCCGTTGTGATGACCGTCCAACACAAGAGGAAGAAGGATTTGCCCAGATGAAGCACCAGAAACCAAAGCCACCATATCAGGGACTCTTTCGTTCCCCGGGTCAGCCGGATCGGATTGTCCAGAAACTGGGGAGTCTTGTCCCATTTGGCCAGAATTTTCCTTTGCAGGGGCCTTGTATGGAAATGTGCAAATAGAACCGTCATGAAGGTAAAACACCATCAGGCCCAGCACCTGCATGCAAGTCCGCCTGCAGTTTCTGGAGTTTGTCCAGAGGAAGGAGCACTCTGGCTAAGGCCGAATCCAGAGTAAAACCCAGATAGTCTAGCTTTGTGGACGGAGCCAGAGCAGACTTCTGAAAATTCAGAATCCAGCCACACTCCCTCAGAGTTCGTATGGTTATTTCCAGGTTTTCCACCAGAGTAATAAGAGACTCCACTCGCAGAAGGAGGGTGTCCAAGTAGCCCAACAACGCGATCCCCCGTTGGCGTAACAATGGTAGCACCGGGGCTAACACTTTTGTGAAGACCCGAGGAACAGAGGCGAGATCAATGGGTAATACCAAAAACTGATAATGCTCCTCTCCCACGGCAAAGCAGAGGAAGCTCTAGTGACCGAAACATATTGGAATGTGAAGATAAGAATCCTTGATGTCGAAAGAGGCAAGAAAATCAAGAGGCAGGAAAATGGACTTCTGAACTTCTGTACCCGCACAAAGCAGTTCAGCGCCTTGAGGTCCAGGATTGGACGCACCTTGCCTTCCTTTCTAGGAACTGTAAACAGGTTTGAGTAAAAACCCCAAAAACGTTCCGATGTTGGAACCGGGACAATCACCTCTTTAAGTAACAGGTCTTGTACCGCCCCAAACAGACCCTGTAAGCGGTCCGGGGACAGGCACAAGTTGAAGGAAAGAACCTTGCCGGGGGGTAAGAGTGAAACTCGATCTTGTAGCCAGATTGTATAATTTCGTGGACCCGCTTATCTTGTACCAGGGAAGTCCACGGATCCGGAAATCAGCGAAGACGTCTCCCTACCCCTGATACGGGTGAGGGCGCACCTTCAGTCTGAAGTAGCCTTGTCTGTGGGTCTGGATAAGTCCACTCTCGACTTGCCAGACAAAGTTCACTTGCATCCACCTGAGGAGGCCCTGAATGGCTTTGATCCCTTGTCAGTCGCCCCTGAGGGACAAAAAAAACTTCTTATGAGCCGAGGATTGCCCACATCTGCCCTTAGTAGCCTACGGAAGAAAAGGCACTCTTCCCCCCTGTGAGGCCCTTAATGATGTCATCCAGGGTAGCACCAAACAGGCGATCTCCTTGAAAAGGAAGATGATCAGTCAAAGCCTTCTTAGAAGACTAGTCCGCAGACCAGCATTTGAGACGAAAAATACGCCGAAGGACCACTGCTGAAACAGACAGCCTAGCGACTAGGGGAGCTGCATCCAAAAAGGCATCACAGATAAACTGCAGCCCCTGGACCAACTGGTCTGCCAGCACAGCAAAAGGCAGCAGGAAGCTGCTCCCCCTCCAGGTCATGGCATAAAAGCTTAGCCCACTCGGTCAGTTTGTGACACCAGTGAAATGGTGAGTGCCGAAACAGCTAGGGTGTACATATTGCGGACCACAGCCTCCGCCTTCCTGTCAGCTGGGTCTCTTCGACCGAAAAAATTGATTTTTGTAAAATCTTACCGTAAAATCCTTTTCTCTTAAGCTCATTGACAGACGTAGTCCTCGTTGATTAATAACAACTCGGGTTATACTGCCCTCTACAGGAGTAGGACTAGACAGGAAAGAAAACGTTCTGGCCACACCCTAGGGGCAGCCCCAGAGGGTATATCCTCTCACTTCCTGCTACAGCAAATCAGTTATGTCACAAAGCAGTGTTTAGAGAATTTAACCCAACCCAACTCCAAAACAGAGGGGCGGGTACTACGTCTGTCAATGAGCTTAAGAGAAAAGGATTTTACGGTAAGATTTTACAAAAATCCATTTTTCTCTGTCGCTCATTGACAGACGTAGTCCTCGTTGATTAATAACAACTCAGGACGTCCCAAAGCAGTACCACAAATGAGGGGTGGGATAACCGAAATCAAAATCCAGAAGGCCCAACCGGAGCCAACCAGAAGCATCAAGGACTCATCGAGCAAAAAGATGAGACCTAAGTGAAACACCCAACAAACCCTTGAGGTAGACCAACAGTCTCCTCAGATTGCGGCCTGCAGAACCTTGTGGCCAAAAGAGGCATCTGACGATGCCATCACATCAACTTAATAAAATGTTGTAAAGGTATGAACCGACGATTAAGTCATCGCCTTGAAAACCTGGATCGCTGACGCCTGATGGTGGAAGACCCAGGAGACACTAGGCGCCCGAGTAGAGTGCGCCTTAACAGGGAACGGAGGATTCCGACCCTTAATAGAATAAGCCTGTACCACCGTCTGACTGGTCCATCTAGATATGGTCGCGGCAGACACAGGCAACCCCCTTCAAGGGCTATCCGTGATCACAACAAGTGAGTCCGTCTTACGAAAACAAGTTCGTAGTAGTCAAGTGTATCCTTCTGAACCCCATCCAAGGAGTGTAATGCAAACTCCCAAGGATGGCTAGTCTTAGGACACGGGGAAGGAAACACAATATTTTTATTCAGATGAAAACTCTGAAAACCACTTTAGGAAGGAAGGATGGATTCGGAAGAAGAACCACCTTATCCCTATGAACCACCAGATATGGGGAACGACAAGATAATGCGGCCAGTTCTGACACCCTGCGTGCAGAAGTAATGGCCACCAAGAAGGCCACCTTCTGGGATAATGTAAGCAAGGGAATCTCCCTAATATCTTCAAAGAGAAGTTTCTGAAGAACCGACAACACTAAATTAAGATCCCAGGCGGTAAGGCACTGGCGGAGCCAGATGTCGCACCCCCTGGATGAAATTCCGCACCAAGGAATGATTAGCCAAAGTTTTCTGAAAGAAGATTGCTAACGCTGAAACCTGACCCTTGATAGTGCTCAAGGACAGTTTCTGCTCAACCCCTTGTTGCAGAAAGACCAAGATTCGGGTCACCGAATAGCTATGTGAGGGAAATCCAAGAGATTCACACCACGCAATATAAGACTTCCATGTGCTGGAAGTCGCTTTCCTTGCTTTAACTAGAGGTAGGAATAACTGAAGCTGACACTCCCTTGTCCTTCAGTACCTGAGTCTCAATGGCCAGGCCATTAAGCCAGCGATTGTAAAGCAAGATGGAAGATCGGTCCCTGAGACCGCAAATCCTCCCTGAGAGGAAGTCTCCAAGGAGCGTCCGCGACTAGCCTCACCAAGTCGGCGTACCAGGCTCGACGAGGTCAGTCCGGAATTTCCAGAATAACTGGAATTCCCTCCACCTCTATCCTGCGAAGAAGTTCACGCAGTAACTTGAGAGGATGGAAGGCATGCCGTAGCTGATACTGCCCCCATGGGGCGATCAGCGTTTCTCCTGCGTCCGCTAGAGGATCGCGGGTGCGAGCTACAAACCTCCGCACCTTCCCAAGGTGCCAACAGATCCACATCCGGGGTGCCCCAATGAAGGGACAGCTAGTGAAATACCTCTGGATGAAGAGGCCATACCCCTTGATCCAGAATCTGACGGCTGAAATAATCTGCCTGCCGATTTCCCACCCCCGGAGTGAACACTGCGGGGAGATCCGGAACAAACCGTTCCGTCCAATGAAAGATGCTAGTCGTTTCGATGGCCACCAGGACACTCTAAGTGCCCCTTTCTTGACATAAGTCACGACCGTGGCATAGTGCGATTGGATCCAAATCGGGCTGCTCTAGAGCTGCTCGGTCCAGAAAATCAGACAAAATCTGATCTGAGCTCTCAGTTCCGATACCCTTATTGGTAACCTGGATACTAATCGGAAGGAATGACTTCCCCTGGTTGAGCATCGGAGACTCCCTGGTCCGCTCGCTCAACCGGATCCGCTTGTCCAGGGAATCGGAATTCTGATTCCAAAGAAAAGAATCTCATCAGGAGAATTCGGGTATGAGACTGGGTATACGGTACTGCCTCTAAGAAGGCCACCATCAGTCCCAGCCGATAGACGGACAGCAACATCCGAATCGTTGACTGAACCTTCTGGAGTTTCTCCGCAAGGAGAAACCCTCTTGCCCAGGATGTATCCAACATTAGGCCCAGATAGTTCAGTCTCCTGGTGGGAACCAGGAATGATCTTTGGGAAAGCGAAGAAAATGCTGATGTCCTGCGATGATGGGGATATAAAGATAGGCATCCTAAATGTCTATGGACGCCAGGAAAACCCCCTGATGCAGGGAGGCCACCACTGTTCGGATGGACTCCATTTTTCCCCAAGTCCAGAAATTGGACGCACCTTGCCCACTTTCCTGGGCATTGTGAACAGGTTCGAATAGAACCCCTGAAACCGTTCAATGTTAGAAGGGAAGAATCGCACCGGTGGAAGTGATTGAAACTCGATCCTGTATCCTGACCGTATGACCTCGCGAACCCCTTAGTCCGGGGTTCTGGCAAGCCATGGATCCGGAAACCGGTGAAGACATCCCCCCACCCCAGAAATGGCTAGGGGCGCATCAGGCTGTATTCTTCAGGCTTAGCTGAGCCGGACTTTTTGTTTAGCCGACCAGCGCCCTTTGAAAACCCTCTGAAGGGGCTTTGGAGGGTTTCGCCTTATCGCCCGCCCTCGCGGAACGAACAAACTCTTTGTGAGCAGAAAAGGAAGGTCCTCGTTAGTTACGAGGTCCTTCTTATCCTAACAGTCTGTGGCAAGACAGCAGGTGGTACCGTCTATCCTTTAAAGAGGGATTCCTCAAACGGATAGCGCCTAGCCCTGCGTTTGGAAATAACAGGGGTTCGTTTCAAAACGACCCCATTTGGGTAAAGGAAAATCAAAATAACAAGTACCAAAAAGGAATTTCAGTCTCAGCTACCTCTGCCGGTGTAACCTCAAGACTATAGGTTTCCCGGACGGACACAACTAGTGCATCCACCACTCTTGTTCTATGGCGGAGGCAGAAACGTTCTCCTCACTGCTGAGGAGACATTACCTGAGACAACAGCCCCATAAGAGGGACCTGCAGCTGCATTGACCAGCTCCGAATCCGTATCTGAAGTATCAGATAAAAAATAGGGGTAGGCGGGGGTCGCTTCTTGACCCCCGTCCCTGACAGGCCACCTCCACCCGGGATACCAAAGACTCCAAACCTGCCAAAAATGCATTAAAAACAAGTGGGGTACTGGAGGGTCCTGTGGCCACCTTGAGGGGATCAGGTGGGGATACCTATGCGGCAGGGTCAATGATTATACAAGACATTTGCCAGCGACAAAAAATGACAAAGTAAAAAACTTTTTTTTTTTTCTTTTTTGTATTCCCCCAGTCGCAACAGCGCCCCTCAGTGTTACCCGCCTTTTTGGACCCCACAGAGAGAGAGAGAGAGACCCCAAGGCTCATTCCTGATGCACAGAAGTTTTCATCAGCTTGCTCAGTGCTGTCCTGTTACAGACAGGAAGTCTTTGGCCCTTTTTCCTGGGTAAAGGAGGCGGCTCCGCCCCTTAACACTCCTTCCGGCGCCTCCTCCTGGCTCCACGAGGTGTTTGGTCACCTCAAACATGGCCGCCCCCCATGCTGGAGACACGAGGCTACACCAATATGGCGGCCTCGTGTGCTCTGCAAGACAATGGCGGCGGCCTGTTAGGATAGCGGCGGCTTAGCAGCGGCCTGCGGGATGCTGTATTCGGCCTAGCGGCCTGCGGGAGTGCATCGGCCCCCCAAACTTCACCCTGGATGGTGATCAGCCTGGCCGGCGGTACCAGGCCCTGGCGGGCTGCATGCGGTCCGTGGGCCGTCGGAAGGCAGCCCTCTGCCCTTGCTGGAGGAATGCGATCTGGACTGCAGTTATACATGCATAGACATCGCCCTGTGCACACCTCTGACAGGTAGGATACCTTATGCTACCACAGTAATATTCTAGTACTGCCACTGACTTCAGTCATCTTTACAGTTTTGAAATGACATTAGATTGTCAGCTCCCAAACCAAGCCTCCTGGTTTCTTGTTCACAAAAATCACACTCAAATAGGGGGATCTGTGACATGTTATAGGATAGAGGGGAGACCCATCCTTACCATTTCAGAGAGGGGCCCGCGTTCACGACAAACCCGTCAGGGGGAAAAGGGGGAACATACTACTCACCATACCGGAACCAGGCGGGCGCCAACTCCTGACAGTACCCCTCTCCACCGGGGTGGGAGGGCTGTCGACCAATACGGACGCCGTGACTCATGGTCATTGGCGTTTAAGCGAGACGTTTAACTCGCAGGGTCAGTCCCCGTCCAGTGGGACTATGTCGCGGCCGACCCAGCGCGGAGCTATGGCCTGCACGCGCTCGTAGGCTTAACTGGGGTGACCACTGGATCTCAACATCCAGCCCGTCGCCCAGTTCCAGCTTTCTTGCTTGAAGATCTCACAGGAACACTGGAGAAAAAAGCTGTCTAAAAAATCTTTCTAAGAAAAAAAAAATCCTGCCAGGACCGAAGATCCTAGCAAGGCATCTAGGTCCTTACTCCTAACTAGACAGAAAAAACTGATTTGCTGTAGCAGGAAGTGAGAGGATATACCCTCTGGGACTGCCCCTAGGGTGTGGCCAGAACGTTTTCTTTCCTGTCTAGTCCTACTCCTGTAGAGGGCAGTATAACCCGAGTAGTTATTAATCAACGAGGACTACGTCTGTCAATGAGCGACAGAGAAATTATGGTTGCCTTGTTCAATCTGGAGAAAGAAGGGTTAAACACTGGTAGAACAGTCCATTTTAAGAAGGGGCTCCTCATAGGGGTACCGCATAGCAAATTGCTTAGGGACCACAAGGGGACGTTTTGGCCATTCCCACTCTTTAGCGTCAATTCTGTCAAAATAGGCAGGGAAAGGAAACACCTTTGCCGCTCTGGATGGCTTGTGAGTGCCAAAGGGAACCAACGCCTCCTTTGCAGCTTCAGCTGTGTCCTCCATTTTTAAGGTCTCGCGCACAGATACAATCAGTGCATCCACCAGCGCTTTGGTTGTAGAAGTAGAGGAATCATCCTCACTATCTGAGAACTCAGGGCGCGTGTTCGCAGACCCAGCAGAGTGGCTCACGTCTGTGGTGACCAAATCAGACTCAGGATCTGAGGAGAGATGAGGCAGGGAAAGACTGTTTGCTAGCCCGTCGCCCAAAAACCACCTCCGCCCAGGACACAAAGAACTCCAGGACAGCCATCAGTGCATCGATGGATGGTTGGGACCTGGAGGGCCCCACAGCCTCTGAGAGGGGATCAGGTGGGGAAATGTGCTCCAAAGACCCCATGAGTCAATAGGGGGACCCCACAAGAAAAGATGTAAAAACACTGCTAAAGGACACCCCCACTGCTCTGGCAGCACCACTCGGTCGCCAGTAAAAGAGCACCTATTTGATCCTCAGCAGAGAGGGAGAGGACCCCACCAAACTCACCACCCAGCAGAAACCGGCACCTTCAGCCACCAGGATAATCTGCACTCCATGTGCCGCGATCAGGAAGTGAAAAGATCCAGGAGTAAACACCATGGGATGAAGAGGGGCTCCCACCGCCAAAATTGCCACCCACAGGGCTCCACTGTCATGGCCGCTATTTTCAATGGCAAACCACTGTAAAATGGCCGCTGGACTACACAAACATGGCTGCTGTGCATTAAGCACACAGGCTACAGCAAAATGGCGGCATCACGAGGCTCCCAGGGACCCAGGAGGGATTCCTAGTCCTCAGAATATGGGACAGGCAAGAAGGGGGCCCCCAGCAGGAGCCCCCACCAGGTACTGCCCCTTTGCCTAAAGCCGAACGCCCGTTTGCTTGGGGCACACCCCCCCCACCCCCATCGCCAGCACAGCACCCTGCCCCCACCCCAGGTGGTGGACCAGGCCACCCCACAGCCCCAGTGTCAGTAACGGAGAGGAAGAGGGAGCAGATGGGGGGGGGGAGTGATATAGCCCACAGGGACCACCAGACTGATGAGGGGGGTGCCTAATGAGAAGGAGGGCAACCCAGGGGTCCGACCATTCCATGGAGGGGCCCACGTCCACCCCCAAAACCCTCCAGGAGGAGAGGGGGGGGGACAGTCACTTACCATACCAGGAACCAGATGGCACCGCTCCAGACAGAACCCCTCTCCATCGAAATGGGGGGCTGTCAGCCAGGGGGATTGCTGCGACTCAGGTCGAGACCTGGTCGTATGCAAGCTTGGGAGGTGTTTAACTTGCAGGCCAGCCCCCATCTTGTGGGGCTATGTCGCGGCTGACCTAGCAAGGAGAGAAAGGTCTGCGCGCGCTCGAAGGCCAGATTGGGACCACTGGATCTAGATTATCCAGCCTGTCGCCCAGTCTGGCAGTTGATTGTAGATCTCACGAGAAAAAAAATTGTATCTAAAAAGAAAAAAATTTCCAGGACCAGAGATCCCAGCAAGGAACTAGATCTTTACTCCTGACTAGGCAAAAAAAAAATGAGTACATATAGCAGAGAAAGGGAGTATACCCCCTGGGACTGCCCATAGGCGTAGCCAGACTATTTTAGCATCTAGTGGCTTACTCCTGTAGGGTGCAGTATAACCCAATGGTTAAAAAGATCAGAAGCTGTGTCCGCCAATGAACGAAAGAAAAATAGGGGATAAAATAGGTCTAAGAGACAAGTGTTCTCAACTGCTTATAGTTTAGAATTTAATCGTATTAGAAATCTTGTACAAAAAAAGTTTACCCATTTTATTTAGTGATCGTGATTAAAGTAGTTGTGAACTTCAGAAGGGTTAAAAACAATCTAACTATATAAAAAAAATCCATGCCTCTAATGTGTTTTCTGGCTTTAAAGAGCAGGTCTTGTGATTGCTGTATGTTCCCGAGCGATTCACAGACCTGCTGGTGTGTACACAGTGGGGCATCTACATCACTGGAGGCTGCATAGGTCCGCATTCCCGAGGCATGAAACACAAGCATACCCAGCAAATACAATGGGGGGGGGGGGGGAGCGACAGGAATCCTTCTTCACTCAAGGCAGGAGGAAAGGGTGTGTGTATAGCTTTGACTACGAAAGGTACAGGCACACTGTGCTCTTGTGCCTTGAAAAGCAATCCACCGCAGATCACTTTTCAGTTCACATTACGGTTTAAATGAAAAAAAAAAAAAACTGACAGCTCAAGTCGGAGCGACTGTACTAACGATCCAATGTTAGTACAGCAATCTCCCCTGCTGAGCTATTGTGTTCTGACAGGGGGACACCCCTGCGCCAGAACACTATTAAGTGCTCTCAGCCATTGGCTTGGAGTGCTGATCAGGAGCTGGTCAGCTGCTAGTTTTCCAAACGACCAGCTTCTGTCGGACCGGCTGCAATACACAAGGACCGAATGTCGCTCAACATTCAGCCCATGTGCCTCATAGCGTGTACTGAAAAGGGATCTGCGGGGATTGCTTTTCAGAGCACAAGAGAACAGCATGCCTGTACCTTCCATAGTCAAAGTTACACACACCTCATTGCTCCTGTCTTGAGTGAAGGCAGATTCCTGCCGCTCCTCCCCTCCTATGTAGCTGCTGGGTATGCTTGTGCTTCATGCCTCGTGTGTACTAGGCTTTAGTCATTGGTTTTCTAAGCAGAGATCATCTTTAAACAAAGGAAGATTATCCTGTTAATGAAAAAGTTAGGTTGACATGCTCTAAAAATACATGTACATATTCAATGTCCACTAATACAATCATTATGTATGCATTCTGTAATATATGTGTGTCCTGATCTACAGTAATAAAAAGCCACAACATTACAGAACATCTGCTTACCAGATCTGATAATGTTGCAATGTCCCCTTCTCTTGCAGCACTCAGAAGGACTTCTTCCAGTTTTCTTTCCTGAGTTCGTTGAGCAGCTGGTTACATAAGTATTTACAAAGATTCATGTTATTTTCTATTTGGTTAGAATAGGAAAGGGTTAAATCTTCTGACTGGCTTGTACTGCTGTGTGTACCCATTAAAAGACTTTATTCATTTCCTGTCCACATCTCATTGTAACAGGAAGTGGTGGAAACTCTTTTCTGTAAAGGCTCAAACCGTAATAAACTAAATATTAGCATAAGGAGGAAGGGTTAGAGCCTCTGTCAGATTTGCAAGGTGTCTGCATCTCCATAGCAGAGGTTTCCAGTCGCGATGACATGCTGTAGCTTTACTGCCACAGTGTGAGCTGGCTGCGCAGAAACACATACGATTCTGCTTTTCCGGGTAGGGGGGCACTTCGGCTGTGCTGTAATTAGTCACAGCACAAGCTGATCAGCGGGTGCCGGCCAATGGATGACCGCCGACACCCGCTGATCAGCGAGGAAGACAGGACAGAGCTCTATCTATGTAAACAATGCAGGGCTCTGTCCTGTCAGCAGGGATGCACTGGTTTTCGTTTCCCTGCAAAGCAGGGGATAAAAACCGCCACATCCCTTAGTGAAAGCACCTTACAGTACACACAAACACTGGTTAGGCACACATTTAACCCTTTGATCGCCCTAGACGTTTAACCCCTTCCCAGCCAGTGTCATTGGTGCAGTGGCAGTGTATACTTTTAGCACTGATCACTGTGTTAGTGCCACTGGTTCCCACAAAGTGTCAAGTGTGTCAGATTGCCCACCATACTAAAACTAAACTTTTTTTTACCAGAAAGTATGTAGTAAAATACATATTGGCCTACATTGCTAAAGAAATTCGATTTTTTAAAACATTTTTATTGGATAGGTTTTATAGCAGAACTTTTTCAAAATTACTGGTCTTTTTTCATTTATAGCGCAAAACTTAAAAAGCCCAGTGGTGATCAAGTACCATTAAAAAAAAAAAAAAAAAAAAAAAAAAAAAAAAAGCTCTATTTGTGGGAAACAAAATTATATAAAATGTAATTTATGTATAGCGTTGCATGACCATGCAAATGTCAGTTAAAATAACGCAGTGCCGTATAGCAAAAAACAGCCTGGTTATGAAGGGGGTAAATCTTCCAGAGGGCAAGTGGTTAATTTCTCAACTAGTAACCTTTATTACAGAGGAAAACAATTGTTGATGAAGGGGGGCAGAAGGATTTTTCCTGGTACCATCAAAAGCATTACAGCCAAGTAAAATCAAGTTTTTTTTATTACATATTCATTGAAAATTTTACAAAAAAGGGACAAAAAAATGCAATGATAAAAATTGAACCCAATTTAATGGCTCAAACCTACATTGGATATCTACCCAAAATCATGAATATAGCAACATTAACAGACTGGGTATACAGTTAGCCACAACTCGACAGGTTTCACGGTTGATCCGCTTCTTCAGGAGTTTCAAATGGGAAAAGAGTCAGTCCTATAACAAAAAATATTTTTTGTTATAGGACTGACTCTTCCCATTTGAAACTCCTGAAGAAGCGGGTCAACTGCGAAACATGTCGAGTAGTGGCTAACTGTATACCCCATCTGTACATATTGCTATATTCAGGATTTTGGGTAAATATCCAATGTACAGTTGAGCCATTGAAATTGGTTCTTTTTTTATCATTGATTTTATGTCTCTTGTATATTTTTCAATCCATATGTAATAAAGAAACGTGATTATATTTGACGGTAATGCTTTCGATAGTACCAGGAAAAATCGTTCTGCCCCCCCCCCCCTCCCCTGCAATAGTTTCCTCATTTAGGACATTGGTACCTTTATATCAACTACGTACGGGTAACAGCACCTAAATAGGGTATTACAGAAGAGACATGCAGGTTCATAAAAGAAAAAAAAAACTTTTTTATACAACCTTTTTACATGGAGGAAAGACCATCATTTTCCAAATTTCAGAGTATTATGACAAGATAATGAGACCGTGCTGCTATACCAGATGGTTTCAAATAAACCGGATATAATAATATCTGATGGCTGACACATAGGTAGCAGAGAGTGCCATCTTGTGGCAAAAAATTCTGCAGCATATACACTTTTTTTTTTTAACATAATGGAGAAAAAAAAAAAATTACCTTCTAACATGGCCTTGACCTCCTTATCCTGTGCTACATAAGCAGCTGTTTGTCCTTCACCATTTATCACTGTAGTGTCTGCATTGGAAGCTAATAATAACATCACAATTTCCTGATAAAAGCAAAAAAAAGATGCGTCTTAGAACATAGGCTGCATCCAAAATTACCAATTAGATCTTTTTGTACATGAAACACAACACAAATTTATCTAGGTTAGACATGAAAATAACACAGCCTGATCTGGTGGGGTTTACTGGACACTGATGGGTTAGACCAGTGGTTATTAACCTTATTGAGACCAGGAACTGGTAAATTCTTCCAAAACCTTCCATGTGCCAACAGAAAAAAAACAAATTATACTCACACAGTAAAAGCGTGGGAATGCAAAATATGTTTGAGGGCACTGAATAGGGCTGGGTGCCATTGATGGGTGTTTTGAGGAGGTTAGCATAGCTACAAACTGTCCCTGATTTCGAGGAACTGTCCCTGATTTAGAACAAAGTCCCTCTGCCTCTCTTTCCTCCTCATTTGTTCCTCATTTTGGTTTTATATAAAATGCGCCATCTTAAAAAAGTGTTTCCCAGTGCAAAAATCTTTCATCCAATTTCTAAATTGCTGCATTTGTAAATTTCAAAAGCAAATATAAAGGAAGAATAGTGGAATAGTGGTAAAAAAAAAAAAAGCATCTTTGGGTTTACCTAAGATTTTTTTGTATATTTCTCCTTTAAGGGGGTGTGGCAGGAGATGTGTCCTATACCTACGTACTTTGTCCCTCGTTCCCATCTCAAAAAGTTGGGAGGTATGGGTTAGGGGACTCTGCAGCGGACTTGGTGGCCCTGTCAGGGATAAGGTTTCTGGAGGGAACTGGGGTTATTCCAGGAGGCATTGCAGAGGCACTGTAAGAGATCAGAGGAAACTGCTTTGGCTAGGAGACACTGTGGGAGATTGGAAGACACTGCTGAAGTTTGGGGGCAATGTGGAGGTCTAGAGGCCCTGCAGCAGGCTGGGGACACCAGGGGAGGTTGGGGGCACCATGGGCAATTACGGTAAGTTAGAATCACTAGTGAAGCGGAGAGGCACTGTGGTAGGTTAAAGGGATCTACAACTGGCTGGAGGCCATGAAGACTATGAAGAGGGAGGCCATGGCCCGGTGGTTGAGAACCACTGGGTTAGACCTTCTCTTGGCATAGTAGAAGACGACCTATACTTAAAAAGCCAAGCCGAGACATGCTAGGAAGAATTAAAAAAAAAAAAAAAAAAGAAATAAGGGAATATTTACTTCTTTTGAGGAGAATGTAGTCCATGAAACAGAATCCTAGGCATTTAGTCACCTGATCTCCTCTGAAGGGTTCTCACTACCGGATACTTCATTCAGCAGCGATGTGCATAAACGCCTAGGCCTAAATGTCGAAAATCACTCTCCTGTATAATAATAAAACCACTAGCAAAGAAAAAAATATGCTTATTTGCACATTCGCACTATGAGGACCCATTTTCTAGTAGTTCCTTCTTATTTCTCATCATTCTGCCTGCATTAATGTTGTAGGCCTGTGAACTCCACATATAAACCTTCTTAGCAGTGCAAGCAAAACTGGACCATGTTTATTTACATGGGAGCTAGGCTTTACTTGATAGGGCAGCAGGAATAAATTAGTATGGGACGTGGATATTAATCTCTCTCTTCTAAAGTGCTTTAAACATGATATTATGGATATTGTGTATGTCTATTGTACACCTTTTCTATGTAAAATTGCATGTGTTTGTTCATATTTTTTTGGAAACCAATAAAGCTACCAAAAAAAAAAAAAAAAAAAGTTCTCTAAAATATGTTATAAGTAGTGCCAATCTTAAATACCAACCAACTAAAAAAAAACCACAATCAATCAGAGTGATGTGTACCTACTCTACCAAGCAGTATCAATATTATAATATTTTTTATGAATGTTAAAGTTGGACCATGATTACATGATGGGCACCTTATAGGTTTTTGATTCTTTTTTAACTCATTTTGTAATTTTTATTTGAGCACACTAAAACAAATCTTTCTAATTCATAGGTATAGATCTCTGCATCCGGTAGCACACAACAGCACAGTCATCGGCAGCATATGAGAGATTTGTGTTTGCCTTTATTACACCCTTAACGAGCTCTTTGATGGGGTAAGAAAGCATGCTTTTCACCTTACGTCCAGTAAAGGCAGCTCGGTGTAATGGAGTGTCCCCCATATCATTCAGAACACAGATGTCAGCTCCTGCCTGGGAGAAAAGGAAAAATTACTATAGGCAAAGTTATCCATGTAGCAACAAATAAACATGCATCAAGAGAGGTTAACGTGTTACTAAACCCACAACAGTAAAATCAGTCTGTAAACTGTATGCAGTAAAGCATGCTTGTTATACTCACTGTGGAACCTAAGGGGGTCAATCCTCTGTATTATGTGAAAAGGCTGTGTGATCCAATGTATCTGATCCTCCACATACCCCTAATTATTTCCTGATAATACAGAGCTTGGGGACAAGCTGCACATGCTTAGTTTGGCGTGTATTGCTAGAGAGTTTTTCTTTGGAGAGTACATGTGATCAACACAGGGCCAATCAGCACTGTCCAGACAGATGGTCAGGGGAGAATGAAAACGCCTACAAGCTTTCCTAGGAACTGATAGAAGTCACAAGACTGCTCTAACTGCTGATGAGAAAAGATATTTAGCAGTTTATATTTACTAAAATAAGTGCATTTCCATGTTCTGTGCACTGTGGGAGACCAGATATAGGGATTGCAGGATTCTGGGTTTAGCAATATTTTAAAGAAAATTGCTCTTTTTCAGCAATCATATCATACACTGCCACTGAAAGCGTACTTATCACAGTTACACAAAATCCCCAATGCTTAGATGTGGTGGCTGCATACATTTTCCTTTAATGGTTTTCTTTTTTTTTTTTCCACCTGGTGATCCTGTGAAGAACACTTGCTGTCCCTTTATGTCTACACTTTTTTTCTCCACTGTAACTATTAATGGAGCTTTAAGTTACACTCAGTAAGGAGAGCTCTGAGAGCTGTTTGGGAAGAAGAGACACACGCCCCTTCACACAGCAACAGGTAGATGAGGCTATCAATCAAAGGCTCTGTACTGGTGCACTCTCCCTGGTCACCTTTTTTGGCTCTTGGTGTCAGCAAAAATTGTCAGAATTGACTAATGCAGATAACAGAGGAACCAGGCAGCAGCCAGAAATGTCACCTTGTGCTCTGGAGTGAGACAAGTACACACTATAGAGGGGTATGCTTTGTTCATATTTATTGTCTGAGGTTTACAACAGAAGAAATCTCACCTAAACAGGAGTGCGGGAAAACAGGGACACACTGAGGTTCTCTCCACATACAATGTTTATGGCACATGCATGGCAGCCTTGGCACATGGCACATGAAACAGAGATTTTTGGAATGTTTTTTATTATAATGTATTGATGCATTTTAACCTATGTAGTTAATAGAATTTGTTAATTATATTTTAGTAGATTGTCTTTACACACCAGTAAAATTCCAGTGTCCTCCTGTTTGCCCACATTCCTGTTTAGGGCGGGATTTCTTCTATTGTGATTTAGTGCCGGTTCACACTGGTACGATGCGGGGACCCTGTGAGTCCACTGCGGGTTCCCGCATTGCACCCAACTCGCAGGCGGTTCACACTGCCACTGGGAGTGTCAATAAAAAGTTAATGACACCCCCAGATCAGTTGGCATATCGCAGTGCGAACTCGGAGAGGAATCGATCACAGAAGTGTGAACACCCATGTAATCAGATTCTGGTGCGGACAAAAAAAAAAAAAAAAAAAAAAAAAGGGTCCTGCACGACTTTAGTCCGAATGTGATGTGAATTTAGCCATACAATCCATGACGTCACATCCGGGTTACGCGGCTGCTAAAGGCGCCAGATTTAAAAAGTGAGTGTATTCAAAAATGCCGTTTCGGCGATTTGAATACATGGAAGTGTAGTTGAGGGGTCTAGGGTCTTTTAGACCCCCGATCGCTCCATAAAGAGTACCTATCACTGCCTATTGCTATCACAAGGGATGACTACATTGCTTCTGACAGCAATAAAAGTGATCAGATTTTTTTTTTTTTTTTTAAACCGGTGTTAAAAAAAAAAAAAAATAAATAAATAGGAAAAAAATAAAATAAATACATTTTAGACGCCCCCGTCGCCGTGAGCTCACGCACGAAAGAAAACGTATACAGAAGTTGCGCTACAAATTAAATCGCTGTTCAAACCACACGTGAGGTATCGTCACGATCGTCAGAGCGAGTGCAATAATTAAAAAAAATTTATATATATATATATATATATATATATATATATATATATATATATATATATATATATATATATAAATAAATAAATAAATAAATACACACACACATACTGTATATTATATATATATATATATATATATATATATATATATATATATATATATATATATAAAAATCAGCAGTGATTTTCTCAGCAATGGGATGAAGTCAAACACTTTCCACAAGAAATTTCCTATTCACAATCCTGATATTAGACCTTTCTGTTAGTGTTCCCCTTCTGTAGAATAGTTGATGCTGCATGTTTAATAACACAAAAATATTTTAAAAATGTTAAAAAAAGTTTTACTGACAAGTATAGGCAGACTTTCAGTTGTACTCCAGCAGCAGCTGATAGCCTTCCTCAGTACTGGATCCAACCAATCTGAATGCTATCTTCATAGCTTGTATGGTTTTTCAACCATACCCTATTATAAAGTAGAACTAAAAAAGGCAAAACTTTTTTTTTTTTAGTTTGGATAGAGTGGAGAGGGATTAGAACACCTGTCGGGTTTTATTGCTGCCTGTGCCCCCCCCCCCCCCCCCTGGAGATTAATCCTCTCAATTTGTCCGGTTTACCAAATTTTGGGTTGTCCCCAGAAAAGTAAATGGAGGGGAAATCTTTCAATGGGGATGCTAGTTCTGGTGATCTGGGGGTCCCCAAGGAATTCCCTTAATTTGGAGGGATTTCCTTTCACTTCCTGTTGTGGCTATGGAACAGGAAGTGAAGGAAAATCTCTGCAATGGGACACAGGTGGGGAGAAGAAAATCTGACAGGGTTTATAACCCTCCCTGACTTGATCCAAAAATGAAAAAAAATAAATAAATATTAGGTTGCCTATAGTTCTACTTTAAGAGAGATCTTATTTCAGGAGGGAAAAAAAAAACATAGCATATACCTCGGATTTTAAATATTGGTGCTTTACCTTCAGTAAATCTTCTACCACTTCTTTATGCCCGAAATAACATGCAAGATGAAGAGGTGTCCATCCCAAATTAGACTTACTTTTACCTGAGGAAAAATAATTTGTTTACATGATATGGGTATTTATTGCTATTATAGCATGTTGTTAACTTCTCTTTCCTTCCTTTGAATCCCCATAAAACTGGCCATACACTAGTAGATTTTTGAATGGAAATCTATATGAAAATTCTCAGTACCCTCGATGGCTTGGTAAACGTTGTTCAAAAGCACCTTAAAAATGTGTTTGCTTACCAAACACCCGAAAGCATGCCTTCTGGATATTTTAGATAAGGAGCAATGGCAGAGATATGATAAAATCATGCCAAGAGGCACTATTCTTAGCTCAAAAAGCTATAGCAATGACATGGATCCAACCTCAATGGATACAGATGGTGAACCACATATTGCCATACAAAAAAAAAAAAAAGCTAATTTTTCAGTATAGAGGATGCTCCAAGAAAAACAAGAAGATCGAGACAAAAAAGAGGGGGAAAGGAAAGTGGGACTTTGATTGAGGTCAATGCTGCATGTAAAAATAACGGAGATGGTATATGAAATAAGGATTTATTTTATACTACATGATGATGTAGCATGTGTATAAATAATTAAATATGTATAAGAATGGATATCAAATAGATACAGACATGGATCAGAAAGACAGGATATGTAACAAATCATGTATGGATACAATTCATAAAAAATATATTAGCAATTAAAACATATATTGCAATAACAAAAATATACATATCACACACGTAATACATAATTCCTGATCCGTGTCCTAGTCCACATGAGTACTGCATAGCTCTACGCGTTTCGTGGAAATCACATCCACTCTTCAGGAGCTTTATAGAATAAACTAAAAATAGAGACTAATTTGTCAAAAATCTCACCTAGAATTGGCAGATGCACGGATACTGTCCTAAAAATTAATAACGGCAAATCTAAAGGTCAGATACTTGCATAACAGATAGAAAAGATTATTATTATTAACGAGTATCAGCCAGAGGATTGCTGGAAAACTCTGGGGTACAAAATTATGCATAGAGAATAGATCGTTGCGGGGATGCACCAAGTGGGTGTATGCCTGATACGGGGCTGAAAACAAGAAGATTTGGGATGCATGGTGTTCTTCCTCCTTCACTATAATGAGTGAAGTTGTGCAGAGTTATCATTGACTTGTGACCTAGGGAAGCTGTACCTTTGAATATTATGACCCAGGTCCTCCCCTGTTGGTATTGAGATTTTTGTAGGCCCCGGAGAATATTCAGTATTTAACTTTATTTTGGAATTCTAAGAAAAGTTTTGTAGATGTCTTTTTGACCTGTTTAGTGTCTGTAAATCGCATTCTGTGCCTTATACTGTGCTCACGTTGAATCTAATAATGCAATGCATATTCGTCAATATAAAAAAAAAAAAAAAGTAAAAAACACGTTTGCTTTTAACATTTTGATTTTGGAGTGAATTAACTTCACCACACGAACACCACATATTAGAAATTCATTTATTTGAAAATTCAATCCCGGGTAAAAATGAATGTTGATTTCACACTAATAAATAATTAGAAAATCAAAACTTACCTTCTTAAAATAAAAATTGTTGTTCTGAAATCTACTAGAGAATATGCAGCTTTAGGCTCAAATAGTCTTTTTATTTTGGAAAAGACTGGGTTTCAAACCTAATAACTTATGTTTTTTTCAGGACTTGGTAACAGATTTGTGTTGCCTTAGGAGGAGTTTATGTGTAATCTCCATCAGCAACTGTGAATAGAGGTGTATATAATATATATATATATATACACACACACACACACACACACACACACACACATTATATACATATGCACACACACACATATACACTTATAAGATGATGCGTTTTGATCTTTTACCAATAGTTGATATAAGTTAAATGAAGTTAAGTTGTGTGAAACCAGTCTGCAAGTGTTAGTAATTGATTTGCCAAGTCCTTTTGAAGTGCAGGAATGTTAGGTTGGGCTAAGCTTGTTGGTGTCACTTCTTTCATTGTCTCTGCCTGCACTTCAAAGACGCTCTCTTTAGATATGTAATGAAGATGGCCATCTGTTGAGGAATGGACAACTTTCCCAGGATAAGACCTTGCATATCTAATGCCCCAATTCAAGAGGAGGTTAGCTAGCATAATTAAATTCTCTCTCCAACAGAGAGGAGGTGCTAGCAAGATGCTGGGTTATGTTAAAGATAGGAGATGGGGAAATTGTCCAATCCTGAACGAGATAAGCCCAGAGGGAGGAGAGGGGTAAGATAGCTCCCCCAATCAGTATGGCAGTAAGCAAGCCTATAAGTTAGGTATATATTAGTTTAGGTATATATTAGTTAAGGCTTTGAAGAGGGAAGTCTCTGAGAACCACCAGACTAGAAGGAAGCTCTCATGAGCATGGTAACTATGGAATATACCTCTTCCACTTATATCGAAGTGCCTGCCCTATGTGTTGTCTGTCTGGCTGTTTGTATCTTCCTGTTTTGAGTATCATACTCTGTATTTGTTCCTTTAACCTATGATTTTCTTCCTTTTCTGTACTATAGATAGATTGGTGTGTATTAGTTTAGGCCTCCTTGCTATTTACCCATAAATTTCTGTTGTTGTGTTAAAGCTTTCACTCATGGTCAAAGAACTCTCATTTAACCCAAATCATAATCGGAGATACAATACATCTCAAAATATAGCTTATGGGTAACATAATTGGAGACCACGAATCGTTAGCCCATGACACAGAGATTTGTACATACATTTGTATGAATATTTTTATTGATGTAATTTTTTTTTTTTTTTTTTATCATTAACGATACATAATTACTACTACTTAATAATGTCCATTTATTTTTTTATTTTACACAACAGGATAGCAGTATTTTTTTTTTGCAGGTGGGGTAGGAGTTGTTAGGGCTGGTGCACAGCTTTTACTGACAGCCAAAGGTTCCAACAATAATAGCCACTGGTATCCCCCATAGCTGCTGTGACCGGATAGCATTGAAAAACAATGATAGGATAAATAGAAGCTAAACTAACATTGGCTAAATCTACCTATGGCTGTGAAAGTTGGACCATAAGGAAGGCTGAACGCCGAAGAATTAATGCTTTTGAACTATGGTGTTGGAGAAGACTCTTAAAAGTCCCATGGAAGGCAAGAAGATCAAACCAGTCAATTGTGAAGAAAATTAACAGATGGAGGTCATGCATTAACCCATGCAGCATGCCTCATGTTTGAACACAAAACGGAATTTTTGTAAAATCTTACCTGTAAAATTCCTTTCTCTGAGTCCTCCGACAGTCGCCGCCTCTTCATATTCGTCACATATGGGGTATTAGACTTTGCTCCGAAGGAGTAGCTAGGCAACAGAATATGTTAACATTAAAGCTTTTAACATATCCCACCCTCAAGGGGTGGTCCCCTCAGTCAATACCCTCCTACTTCCTGCAACCATATCTCAGTTTTAGTGGAATAGCAGTAGAGTATACAACCAAACCCCAAAAGAGGGGCGGGGGCGGCGACTGTCGGAGGACTCAGAGAAAGGAATTTTACAGGTAAGATTTTACAAAAATTCCGTTTTCTCTTACGTCCTCCGACAGTCGCCGCCTCTTCATATTCGTCACATATGGGGACGTCCCAAAGCAGTGCAAACATGAGGGGTGGGAAACGCATCCGCGCCGAAAAGGCAACGCAGTCTCCGCATCAAAGAAAGGAACCTTACCAAAGGAAGGAAACCAGCTGGGCAACAGAAAAAAACAAGTGCTCAACAGGAGCAACAACCCAGGAAAAGACAAAAAACCAGGGGATACAAAACTTATCCCAACAGCCAGAGGTCCCCAACAAGGGACCCTAGGGAATTGCCGCACTAAGAACCTTGCGGCCAAAGGAAGCATCCGCCGATGCCTGAACATCTACTTTGTAGAATCTTGTGAACGTGTGTACGGTCGACCAGGTCGCCGCCTTACACACCTGGGCTACAGAAGCCCCATGACGACAGGCCCAAGACGTACTCAAAGATCTAGTAGAGTGCGCCTTCACAGGCACAGGGGGAACCTTCCCCTGCAAAGCATAGGCCTGTTCAATGGTCTGCCTGATCCATTTGGCGATGGTAGAGGCCGAAGCCGCCATGCCCTTCCGAGCAAGGAGTCCGTCTTTCGAAAAGACTCAGTCGATTTAAGGTAAACCCTTATCGCCCGAACAACATCCAGAGAATGCAATCTCACCTCCTTTGGATGTTTAGGCTTCGCGCACAGCGAAGGCAAGACAATATCCTCATTAAGATGGAATTCCGAAACTCGTTTCGGAAGAAAAGAAGGATTAGGTCGCAAGACCACCTTATCCAAATGAATAACCAGATAGGGAGATTTGCAGGACAAAGCCGCCAGCTCCGACACTCTGCGAGCCAAAGTGATCGCCACCAAAAAGGCGACCTTTTTGGACAACATAGACAACGAGATCTCCCTGATCTGTTCAAAAGGAGCACGTTGCAACACAGACAGAACGAGATTCAAGTCCCAAGGGGGCAAAGGATCCCTCCTAGGAGGAACCAGATGCCGCACACCCTGAACAAAAGTGCCAACCAAGGAGTTGGAAGCCACGGGACGTTGAAACAGAACGGCCAGTGCAGACACCTGACCCTTTATCGTAGCCAGCGCCAAACGCTGATCAACACCCGTTTGAAGGAAAGACAGCACACGGGAAACCGAGTACGTGCGGGGTGAAAACCCCCTGGACTCACACCAGGCAAAATAGGCCTTCCAAGTACGGTAATAAACCTTCCCCGAGGAAGACTTCCTCGCGTTGATCAAAGTATGAACGACCTCTGGAGAGAGACCCTTCTCCTTCAGGACCTCGGTCTCAACAGCCAGGCCGTCAAAGCCAGCGACTGTAAAGCAGGATGGTATATCGGTCCTTGAGACAGTAGATCGTCTCGAAGAGGCAGACGCCACGGGGCGTCGACCGCCAGATTCACGAGGTCTGCGTACCAGGACCGGCGAGGCCAGTCCGGTGCCACAAGAATCACCGTGCTGCGTTCCGAGTGTAACCTGCGAAGGAACCTGGACAGCAACTGAATCGGTGGAAACGCGTACATCAGCCTGTACTGATGCCACGGGGCCACTAACGCGTCCGACGCGTCTGCCCGAGGGTCGCGCGTCCTTGCCACGAACCTTTTCACCTTGTTGTTGAGACGAGACGCGAACAGGTCCACATCTGGAAGACCCCACTTCGCGCACAACATCTGGAAGACAGCCGGGTGGAGAGACCATTCCCCCTGATCCAGGGTCTGGCGACTCAGATAGTCCGCCTGCCAGTTCTCCACCCCCGGAATGTGAACCGCCGTTATCGCCGGGACATGAGTCTCGGCCCAAGACAGAATGTCGGCCACTTCTCGTCCGTCTGCACCCGAACCGGGCAGCCCTGCAGCCGGTCCGTCCAGCGATGAAGACAGACTTATCGCACGCAATTCCAGAATGTTGATCGGAAGGGAAGACTCCCCCTCCGACCAAGTTCCCTGGGCAGACAGAACGCCCAGAACACCATCCCAGCCCGACAGGCTGGCATCCGTGGTGATCACCGTCCACGAGACAGGACGAAACGACTTGCCCCCGGACACCAACAGGGACTGGAGCCACCACAGAAGGTTTCTTCTGGTGCGATGACTCAACGAGATTTGAAGATCCAGAGATTGAGGTCGCCCGTCCCACCTGGACAGGATCTCCGCTTGGAGACCCCGCGTGTGAAACTGGGCGAAGGGAATCGCCTCGAAGGCCGAGACCATCAATCCCAGACATCTCATGCACGTCCGCAGAGACGAGTGCGGAACGTCCCTGAGGGACCTGACTTCCTCCTGAAGAGTTCTGAGTTTTGTCTTCCGGCAGGAAGACCTTCGCCTGCACCGAGTCTAGAATCATTCCCAGGTAGGGAAGACGAACCGACGGACTCAGTGTCGACTTTGGAAAATTTATCGTCCAACCAAACTCCTGCAGAGTTTGCATCGTGACAGACAGGTCCTTCTCCAGACCCTGGCTGGTCGCAGACCAAACCAGAATGTCGTCCAGATACCCCAGGACAGAAATGCCCTGGGCCCTCAATAATGCCAGAACCGGTGCAAGCACCTTGGTGAAGACCCACGGAGCCGAGGCGAGACCAAAAGGCAACGCCACAAACTGGTAGTGATCCTCCGCAATGGCAAATCGAAGGAACCTCTGGTGACCCTCGAAAATGGGGATGTGAAGATACGCATCCTTCAAATCGATGGAGGCCATGAATTCCCCCGGAACCAGGGCAGCCACCACCGACCGCAGGGATTCCATGCGGAACTTGCGAACCCGCACAGAGCGGTTCAGAGCCTTCAAGTCCAGAATTGGACGAACCTTGCCCTCCTTTCTGGGCACGGTGAACAGATTGGAATAAAACCCCCGAAATCTGTCCCGATGAGGCACCGGAACCACCACTCCCTGAGCCCTCAGGTCCCGCACCGCCAGGTGCAGGTCCCGCAAACGCTCTGGAGACAGTTGAAGATTTGAGGGAAAAAATCTGCTCTCCGGCCGAGAGAGAAACTCGATCTTGTAACCAGATCGAACGATCTCCTGAACCCATCTGTCCCGCACACGGGCCAACCAGGGCTGAAGAAAACCGAGCAAGCGTCCCCCCACCCCAAAACTGGGTGAGGGCGCCCCTTCAGGCCGAACTGTTATGGGCTGCAGAACCGGATTGGCCGGACTTCTGTTTCCCAGACCAGGGCTTCTTCTGAGAGCCTTGACCTTTGAACGGCTTGCCCTTGTAGTGCGGCCGAAACGCACGAAAGGACCCCTGAGGGGGCCGAAAATTAGCATGCTTCTTCCCAGAAGCCCCCTTAGCCTTGGGGAAATGGGGCAAGAGAGTGCTCTTACCCCCGGTGATCCCCTTAATCAACACATCCAAGGACTCCCCAAAAAGGCGAGACCCATCATAAGGCAGATTGGCTAAGGTCTTACGTGAAGATTGGTCCACCGACCAACATTTTAACCAAACCAGGCGGCGAGACAACACCGCCACGCTGTGCACACGTGCAGCCAACGGAACCAGGTCCAGGTCCGCATCACACAGATACATGACACCCTGGTGGATTTGATCCACCATATCCAGGGTCGCCGGCGAGGCCGAGTCGGCCACTAGGACGCGCCTAAGCATCTGCGTCCAACTTGCGATCGCCTGGGCCGCCATGAGAGAAGCAAACAGAGCTTTAAGCATAGAACCCGTAACAGAATAAGTATGACGGGCAAGAGACTCCAATCTCCTATCCGTGGCATCACGGAACACAGGGGAATCCTCTGCAGGAATCGCAGTGGCCTCGTTTAAGACCGCAATTGCGTGATCCACTGGGGGAGGCACACACCACCTTTCATCAGTGGAAGGCGAGAAAGGATAACGCAGCCTGAACCTACTTGGTACAGCAAAAGGTTTGCGCAGATTGCGCCATTGTTCCTTAACAGCGCGCTGAAAATCATCATTGCAGGGAAAAACCTGCGGCGTCCTGCGTTTTCTCTGCGTCCCATAGGCCGCCAAGGCAGCTGGGGGACACACTTCATCCTGCAAACGCAGCGTTTGCTTTATGGAAGCAATCAATTCATCCATGATTGCAAGCTCTTCAGGCGAGCCAGGGGGAGAATTATCAACCCCCTCAACTTCAGCCTCCACCTCGGACCCCACTAGATCTAGGGAGGAGCGGGACCCCGATAAGGAGGCCCCCGCCATAACAACCCCATCACCTTCACCCTCAGAATCAGAGGAAAGAGCAATTCTGGGTCTTTTAGTAGATTGAGCAGCCACCAGCATCTGCACCTGAGCAGCAAGGCCAGCCACAATAGTGGCTAAATCCTGGGGGGGAAACAGCGGTCCCCTGGCTTTCCACCAAGGCGGTAGGAAATTTGCCCTCCTGAGAATCCATTGCCCCTGTAATGCCGGACAATAAAGGGTTAACTGCCCCTTTAAGCAAGCGCGGCAAGCGCAGCCCACCGCACCACACTCAAGCACAATGAGACCCCCACAGGGAATATGCAAACTGAACACAGGCAATGGATAGCAAGAACAGAAGGATAAAACCTGAGGAGACCCTCGCCGCTTCTGCTGCCTCGATCGGTGTTCCTGGAAAGAGGAAGTGATGCTGCCAGGGCGCTCTATGAAAGCCTATGGAGGCTACAAGAAAATGGCCGCCATGCATGTAAAACATGCGGCTGGAGCGAGTGTAGGCAAAATGGCGCCGTTTGGCGCCGAAACCGCCGCTCCACAGTGCAGTAATGCACACGTGACATCCCTGTATAGGAATACATGTCAGATCGCCGCAGCGATCGCTGTATATGCCCAAACATGCCAAAAAAACATGCCCCACAGCACACAGCTTCTCACACTGACCAGGCTGACACACACAGTGTCACACAGCTCCCCCCCCCCCCCTTGCAGCCCACAGCATGCAGCCGAGAGTTAGGGAGACAAGCAGCGTGAATAGAGGCAGGTTACACAGTCCCAGACTGACACCCCCCCAGACAGACAGGTCCCCACATAGATACACTTACCTCTCAATGGCGTGGGGGACCCGCACAGGCGAACAAGCCGCTGCACATGAGGCAGGGAGAGTCGCAATTCAAGACGCACAAAATGGGGGTTAAGAAACCGCACAGCGTCCAGTGAGGTAGCCACCTCACCAATCATCCCTGCACCGAACAGGGATGGGTCGTTCACTGTGCCAGGAGCGTTACCTGGCTGAACGCTCGATGGCAGGCTGGGAAGCCACTGACCCACGACCTGCGACCAGGGGGATCAGCCCGAGACCCAGCCCGCATGATCCTCTTCATCAGAAGAACTAACTAACGCTGACAAAAATAACAGCTAAGTAAAGGTAGAGAGAAAACTCAAACAAAATTTCAAAAAGAAGAAAGAGTCTGGGGCAGAAAGCCCCAGCACAGAAAAAGCCAGCCACTCCTGACAAGCTAGACATTAAAACTGAGATATGGTTGCAGGAAGTAGGAGGGTATTGACTGAGGGGACCACCCCTTGAGGGTGGGATATGTTAAAAGCTTTAATGTTAACATATTCTGTTGCCTAGCTACTCCTTCGGAGCAAAGTCTAATACCCCATATGTGACGAATATGAAGAGGCGGCGACTGTCGGAGGACGTAAGAGAAACACATATTTCTGCCAAAGGAATGTGAAGTTTTACTCCACTAAAAGCTGTGTGTACATGGCAACAAAGGACACCATGAAACTACATGAACTATGCACGTTATGCAAGTAAAAAACACAAGGAAGGTTCACAATGCCTTTATGAAAAATATACACTTTTATATCAAAGTGAAAACAGATTCCTCTGCATTATTATACACTCCCTTTAAATGCGAGACCTGTAGACATACTTGGCAATTCTAGGACATTACCATGATTGTTTTTAAATGTGTACTTCTGACTTTATACTTGTGGTTATGGCATGGTCCTATTTCCTGCCAAAGCCCAGGTTTCTTGAAAACTGTATCAAGTGTTCTTCAAGAATTTTCCTGTATTTTGTTGCAACCATTCTATTCCTACAAGCCTTTTCAAGACCCAGAATTGACCCAAGACATTGCTATCCACCACCTTTAAGCAGGACCTCTCTGCGTCTACCTGGAGACCATGCTGGTGCTCTTCCTGCACACAGCTCTGCTGCCAGTCACAGAGGGCTGAGGATGTGATATTTTCCTCCATGTTATCTACATGAGCCAATTCAGAGTCTTTGTTATCCATGTTTCATTTTCAATCTATATAAAATTGCTGACCATACATGGATTCTGTTTATGGTGCTGCAGGACCCTCCTAAAGTAGGAGTTTACCAGTAAACCTTACATGGAGTGCAGAATTATTAGGCAAATGAGTATTTTGACAACATCATCCTCTTTATGCATGTTGTCTTACTCCAAGCTGTATAGGCTCGAAAGCCTACTACCAATTAAGCATATTAGGTGATGTGCATCTCTGTAATGAGAAGGGGTGTAGTCTAATGACATCAACACCCTATATCAGGTGTGCATAATTATTCGGCAACTTCCTTTCCTTGGGCAAAATGGGTCAAAAGAAGGACTTGACAGGCTCAGAAAAGTCAAAAATAGTGAGATATCGTGCAGAGGGATGCAGCACTCTTAAAATTGCAAAGCTTCTGAAGCGTGATCATCGAACAATCAAGCATTTCATTCAAAATAGTCAACAGGGTCGCAAGAAGCGTGTGGAAAAACCAAGGCGCAAAATAACAGCCCATGAACTGAGAAAAGTCAAGCGTGCAGCTGCCAAGATGCCACTTGCCACCAGTTTGGCCATATTTCAGAGCTGCAACATCACTGGAGTGCCCAAAAGCACAAGGTGTGCAATACTCAGAGACATGGCCAAGGTAAGAAAGGCTGAAAGACGACCACCACTGAACAAGACACACAAGCTGAAACGTCAAGACTGGGCCAAGAAATATCTCAAGACTGATTTTTCAAAGGTTTTATGGACTGATGAAATGAGAGTGAGTCTTGATGGGCCAGATGGATGGGCCCGTGACTGGATTGGTAAAGGGCAGAGAGCTCCAGTCCAACTCAGACGCCAGCAAGGTGGAGGTGGAGTACTGGTTTGGGCTGGTATCATCAAAGATGAGCTTGTGGGGCCTTTTTCGGGTTGAGGATGGAGTCAAGCTCAACTCCCAGTCCTACTGCCAGTTTCTGGAAGACACCTTCTTCAAGCAGTGGTACAGGAAGAAGTCTGCATCCTTCAAGAAAAACACGATTTTCATGCAGGACAATGCTCCATCAAACGCGTCCAAGTACTCCACAGCGTGGCTGGCAAGAAAGGGTATAAAAGAAGAAAAGCTAATGACATGGCCTCCTTGTTCACCTGATCTGAACCCCATTGAGAACCTGTGGTCCATCATCAAATGTGAGATTTACAAGGAGGGAAAACAGTACACCTCTCTGAACAGTGTCTGGGAGGCTGTGGTTGCTGCTGCACGCAATGTTGATGGTGAACAGATCAAAACACTGACAGAATCCATGGATGGCAGGCTTTTGAGTGTCCTTGCAAAGAAAGGTGGCTATATTGGTCACTGATTTGTTTTTGTTTTGTTTTTGAATGTCAGAAATGTATACCGTATTTGTGAATGTTGAGATGTTATATTGGTTTCACTGGTAAAAAAAATAATTGAAATGGGTATACTGTATATTTGATTTTTGTTAAGTTGCCTAATAATTATGCACAGTAATAGTCACCTGCACACACAGATATCCCCCTAAAATAGCTAAAACTAAAAACAAACTAAAAACTACTTCCAAAAATAGTCAGCTTTGATATTAATGAGATTTTTGGGTTAATTGAGAACATGGTTGTTGTTCAATAATAAAATTAATCCTCAAAAATACTCATTTGCCTAATAATTCTACACTCCCTGTATACAACTACTGTCTGTGTAGTGACTCCCGTATCCTAGATATTATATAAAATAATCTTTTTTGGTCACTACTCTATCCAAAGCTTACAAATTAAAAACTGGCAATAGATACATTTTAAATACAAATCCAAAACTAATACTTCAAGGATGTATCTATCAATTTAAATAGCTTTGGTCATGGGTTATTTGATAATCAGGGGCAGACTGGCAACTTTCGGCCCTGGGGGCAAGTACAAACCAGAGGCCCATGGTGCAGTGAATCGGCCCCTCCTACTTTCCCTCACCCCCACTCCCACTCCCCCAACCCTCCTCCTGACCCTCATTCAAAGCTGAAGCCCTGCTCCAGATACTCTATTGGGGTTCCTAACCTGGCCAGCAGGGGGAGGTTGGGGGGAGCTGGGACAGGTCGATTGGGGCTGGCCGGGGGAAAGAAGGGTCTCCAGTGAGGGCATGGAACCGGCCTCTGCTCATACGCAGTTTACACCATCCATGCTGGGGGGGGGGGGGGGCTGCACTTTGTCCTTGTCTTCAACCCACACTCAGTAGGTCAGTGGCAGGAACTTTTACTTCTCTTCACCAGGAATCATTTAGTCATGTCTGTGGCAGAAGCAGTGCAGCCTTTTTACGTGGCATCAGAGCGGCCCAGGGGGCAAATGCCCCCCTGACCCCCGGCCCAGTCCTCCCCTGTTGATAATCAACATAAAATGGCAGTTTTGCTTGAACTTAGCTCTAATTATTTTTCCAGAAGCTTCTAAATATTGAAAGGCCCTGGTCTTTCAAACAAAGTAATTGGTTTACCTTTGCAGTCGATATTAACCACAGGTTCTCCTTTTTTATAGTTTTCTAGCAGTTTCCGAACCTCCTCCAAGTTTCCATTTCGAGCATTGCGAAGAAGTTGCTCTTCGGCTTCACTGTTCATGTCTGAATGGAATGAAAGTAATTAATAGGTTTTGCCAAGTATAGGGCACGGGCGGTTTTTGTAATGGTGATCAGACCACTAAAATCTCCAGCGATTGCCCATGAAGAAATCAATAGCGATCACTACACATACATTACTGATCCAAAGTTTTAGAACACTCCCATTGAGTTTTTATTAAAGTTTATGCAGTTTAATGACTCAATGTAAGAATAAACCATAGAAAAAATAAACAATTAAACATGAAATAAAAATCATGGAATCATTTTCTTTAACAATCTAAATCAAAACTAATTTAAGAATAACAAAAAGGCAAAACTTTTTTCTTTAGTTTTGAATTGAGTGCAGGGGGATTAGAACACCTGTCAGTTTTTTTTTCTGTCTCTTGCCCCGTTCCAGAGATTCCCCACTCTATTTGTCCTGTTTACTATTATCACTGAAAGTGAAAATAAAAGAAAATCCCAAGTTTTTAGTTGTCCCCAGAAATCCCGAATTTTTAGTTGTCCCCAGAAAGGTAATAGCAAGGAAATCTTCCAATGGGGAAACTAGTTCTTGTAACCTGGGGGTCCCCAAGGAATTCCCTTCATTTGTATGGATTTCCCCTCACTTCCTGTTTAACTATAGAACAGAAAGTGAAGTGACATTTCTGAAATGGGACACAGAAGGGCATCCCACAGAAGGGCATCCCACGGCTGGGGGGGGGGGGGGGGTGAGGAGGCAATCGAACAGGGGGGGAAGGAAGAGGGGCAGGAGGGCCACACCATGGGGGGTGGAGGGGGAGAGAGGAGGGCATGGAGGTGGTTTCCTGAAGCAGAGCAGCACAGGGAAGCTGCTGTAACATCTTACAGCTTCAGAGCTCAGGTGACAAACATGCCTAAACTCATCTCTTCCTTGCACCACTCTGGTGGTGGAGCGCTTCAGGGTCGGCAAAAGGCAGTGACGTGATCTACCTGTCACCTGTCCGGGATTGACCAATAGATAACAATTGATGGGTTGCCGACCCCCGATATAGAGGATAATAGATTGTTACATCAGGGCTCATTATTATACATACGAAATGTTATCATTTGAAAATTGACTTTTCACCCATTGTTGTTCATGGAGTAGGCATAAAAATTTTCATAAAAATTTCCATATTGATTTTCAAAAAACAAAACAAAAAACACAGCTAGACCGAAATCATGCGAAATGATTCAATAGGTTAGGGTTATTCCTTTCACAGGGGCCGCATCTGGTCCAGTCAGCAGAGGATATGTAAACAGTTCCCCTGCTGACTTGGAGCACAACTAGATGGATGTCACTTTTGGAACCTCCTAACCCTGTCATTTTTTCCTGCTTTTTGCAACCCAACCTTTGCGGACCAGGACCTGTCTTGAATTTATGGGCTGCCAGATGAAAAAGTGTCCATATACATTAGGCAACCCTGATCTATCACATAAAGTTTAACTTTTTTTTTTTTTTCTGGACCTGGATGGATTTAGAGGTAAGCGAATAGAGCTTCTGATCAGGTCCATCCAAAAAATGGACAAATAGAGTGGATTGTAAAGCATTAAAGGCCCCTTATACACTCCTCAAAAAATTTAAAGGAACACTTTTTAATCAGAGTAAAGCATTAAGTCAGTTAAACTCCAATATTGATCTGGTCAGTTAACTAGCTGAGGCGATTGTTAATCAGTTTCAGGTGCATTGGTGTTAATAAAATAAACAAATGGGGCACTAGATGGGCAACAATGAGACGACCTCCAAAACAGGAATGGTTTTGCAAGCTGAGGCCACTGACATTTTTTCCCCTACTCCTCTTTTGATTCTTTCACTAGTTATGCATTTGGCTAGGGTCAGTGTCACCACTGGTAGCATGAGACGATACCTGGACCCTATGGAGGTTGCACAGATAGTCCAACTCCTCCAGGATGGCACATCAATACGTGCTTTTGCCAGAAGGTTTGCGGTGTCTCCCAGCATAGTCTCAAGAGCATGGAGGAGATTCCAGGAGACAGGCAGTTACTCTAGGAGAGCTGAACAGAGTTTGTAGAAGGTCCATACCCATCAGCAGGACCGGTATCTGCTCCTTTGTGCAAGGAGGAACAGGATGAGCACTGCCAGAGCCCTACAAAATGATCTCCAGCAGGTCCCTGGTGTGAATGTCTCTCACCAAACAAACAATCAGGAACAGACTTCATGAGGGTGGCCTGAGGAACAGACATCCTCTAGTGAGCCCTGTGCTCATGTGGAGTTAGATTGGCATTTGCCATTGAACACCAGAATTGGCAGGTCCACCACTGGCACCCTGTGCTTTTCACAGATGAGAGCAGGTTCACCATGAGCACATGTGACAGAAGTGAAAGTTTCTGGAGAAGCCACGGAGAATGTTATGCTGCCTATAACCAGTGGCGGCTGGTACTCAAAATTTTTGGGGGGGGGGGGCGCAAAAAGAAAAATGTAATAGGTATTGCTTCGCGGCAAAAAACGCGGTAAAAAATTGCGTGACTTTGAGGTCATGGTACAGGCATGGCACAGATGGTATAGGCATGGTACAGGTGATGGTACAGGCATGGCACAGGCATGGCACAGGTGATGGTATAGGCATGGCACAGGTGATGGTATAGGCAGGGCACAGGTGATGGTATAGGCAGGGCACAGGTGATGGTATAGGCAGGGCACAGGTGATGGTATAGGCAGGGCACAGGTGATGGTATAGGCAGGGCACAGGTGATGGAATAGGCATGGCACAGATGATACAGGCATGGCACAGGTGATGGTATAGGCAGTGCACAGATGGTACAGGCATGGCACAGGTGGTATAGGCATGGCACAGGTGATGGAATATGCATGGCACAGATGGTACAGGCATGGCACAGGTGATGGAATAGGCATGGCACAGGTGATGGTAAGGTCATGGCACAGGTGATGGTAAGGTCATGGCACAGGTGATACAGGCATGGCACAGATGGTACAGGCATGGCACAGGTGATAGAATAGGCATGGCACAGGTGATGGTATACAAAATGAAACAAATCACCGCTCTAAAAAACAATCAGCTGAGACAGATAGATCCCGGGCAGCTGTGGCAGTCCTGTAGGAATGGGTGCTCACCAAGGTCCGTGACCTGAGGAATCCATGTAAATGAAGAAGAAAGTGGCACTTCCAGACCCAGGAACTTGGAAACTTGAGTTTATTTCTTCAAATCATAGGTACAACATCAGACAAGACCACAAGACAAACTGGACAGTTTGTCTTGTGGTCTTGTCTGATGTTGTACCTATGATTTGAAGAAATAAACTCAAGTTTCCAAGTTCCTGGGTCTGGAAGTGCCACTTTCTTCTTCATTTACAGGTGATGGTATATGCATGGCACAGGTGATGGAATAGGCATGGCACAGATGGTACAGGCATGACACAGGTGATGGTATATGCATGGCACAGGTGATGGAATAGGCATGGCACAGATGGTACAGGCATGGCACAGGTGATAGAATAGGCATGGCACAGATGATGGTATATGCATGGCACAGGTGACGAGTCAGCACTTCCCTGGCTGAGACACTTACCTGGCGACGGCTCGGCTCCCGGCGGCGGCTTCTCCCCCTCCTCGCGACTCCGACGTCCATCCTCTTCTGCTCGGCTCCCGGTGGCGGCTTCTCCCCTCCTCGCGACTCCTCTTCTGCGGCGGTGGGAAGCTGACCGGGCGGTGACGGTGAGTGACTGATGCACGCACCGGCACCGCCCCCAACGAGGTCAGCATGGATGTCCTTAATCATGATTGGTCCAGGCTGGAGTCTGGACCAATCATGATCCAAGACATCACAAAAGGGGGGTGGTGTAGCGCCGTGCTCTGCGCTACAGTTACGCCCCAGAAGGCTGCCATTTGGCGCCTCTGCGGGTGGAAAACCCCACCCCCCCATAGGCACCAATGAAGCGGGCTCCAAAAGGGGGGTGGGTGTAGCGCAGTGCTCTGCGCTACAGTTACGCCCCAGAAGGCCGCCTCTCGGCGCCTCTGCGGGTGGAAAACCCCACCCCCCATTAGGCACCAATGAGGCGGGCGCCCCTTGTGGGCAAAAATTATTATTTTTTTTAATCTTTTTTTTTTTCCTTTTTCTTTTTTTTGGGTGGGGGGGGGGGGCGCCCCTGCGCCCCCTATGGGCCGGCCGCCACTGCCTACAACATCGTGCAGCATGACCAGTTTTATTTTCAGCAGTGTATACGCAGTGATGAGCTGGGGCTGTGAGACCACAACAAATCATGCCGGGGGACCCGAAGACTGGCGAAGAACCGGCCTGGGTGAGGGTGGAGCTGGATCCCTGGACAGGTAAAGTGGGGTACATACTGTAAGAAAATTTGGTGAATGATCGCCCGATTTTTCCTGGCTGATTCACAGCAAAACAGAACCGATGAAGAAAAATAAATAAAATTAAATACAACTGTTTTTGTTTGGTTCTTTTTTCTAATCATGTGCAGTCTTTTTTGTTTCCGATTTTTCTCATCCAAAAACGGCACTCATTAAGTGAAAATCGTTTGTTCCGTTTCCGTACGAGAACAATTTTTGGAGCTTATCCCTTTGGAAATTTTTGTTCAGAAGGTCAGAATCGACTGTATAAAGTTGTGTACACTCTATATGAAAATCGTACGAAAATTATTTGGACGAAAATTCTCGCCCAATTTTCTATTAGTGTGTACCAGCCTTAAGGCCCGAACACACGATAAGAAAATTGTAAGTAAAATTTCATACGGCGAACAATCTGCCTATTTTCTGATCATTAGTATGTGGAGTAACCTCTTCACTTTCAATATGAGCCTAGCATGTAACAATAAAGAGACGAAAATACGTCCGATAATCTGATCATGTGTACAAGGCTTTAAGGATCCTTTTTATTAACAGAACAGAACAGAACAGAACAGAACTGGACTAGGCTTTGGAAGGATCCATTCAGATGCCTGCTTAGCAGCTGGCTCAGCCTGCCATTACCGCCCCCTTGACAGCCTGGCATTCCACTGAGCGCTGGAAAGGCAGAGCAGAGAGCCATGTCTGACAGTCACCTCTTTCTGCTCAGGACTAACTGAGAACTGAGCGATCAGCGATCTCTGATTGCTCCGTTCTCAATCTAAGAGCTGGAAGGGGACAGCTGCAGCATGGAGGGGAGCGTTTGTTTTCTTAACAACCCCAAATGATTCTTTTAAGCTACAATTCTATACCTCAATAGGCCCTCAAAGTACATAGTTGTTAGTAAATCCAAAGAGTGTATAGTGAAATTATAATATGTGGACAATTTAAAGCACATCAAATTATAAAAACAAAAATTGGATTTATTGCATCTTACCAATAACACTATAGGATTTCATGAGCATGATTTTGCACCTACTTACAAAACGCACCAAAATCGCTTGTCATGCTTGTAGTGCCATTCATTGTTAATGGCAGCCCAAAAGCAGATTTTTCAAGAAAAACATGTGACAAACATGGCAAAACTTGTTGAAAAAATATACTAGTGCTCTACCTAGTGATCACACAAATAAAATTGCATACAAGGTCTCTCTTTTATTGAAAAGAGTAATCCAAAACATAAATAAAAATACCAAGAAAGTGTGTCTAAACATTAATGTATAAAGATATTCCCAGTTGACGCCTGTAGAAGCTAAAACGCGTCGGACGGAGTAGCCGGACTCTGCACGGTCCACACTGCAGGCGGCCATGCTCATCTATACTCTTGATGTCCCTTATTTACCCGATGAATGTAAGTGCAATATATTTTTAAATAAACTCATTTGTTTGAAGATAATGCAATCAGTTCCTCCTTTCTCTATCAGATGACATCTGTATATAGAGCGAGCCTGCTGCATTGAGACACAGGTTCATACTGTTAGATCCCTGATGTGTATCAGGAGTTTGCTTTCAAGTATTGAGTTGGTGTAGCGGAGTATCTTATTATGCTGCATGACAGCGGACGTTTGGTAAGCGGCCATTATCTACTAATTAACCCGAAGGTGGATCACTGAGCACCTGGAGGAGAATTTGTACTATCACATTCAGCTTTGTTTCACCGGCCGTGGATTCTTCTTTCACTTTTTACTTATGGGACTTTCCTAAGGAATTGCTAAAGCACATTGCAATTTTTTTTTATTTAGCACAAGGTTCATTTGTTTCACATTGTGTTAACACATTTTTAATATATATATATATATATATATATATATATATATATATATTAAAGTGCAGCAACCTGTCAATTTAAGCTAGCGCATGCTCTATCCTTTTTTTTCCAACATGGCAAAACTCGTGACACTCAAAGCTCATAAAAAAGTGCATGTGCTACTTGTGTATAGGCAATTACTTGTGTTAAAGTGATTGTAAAGTCCTCTTTTAAAAAAAAAAAACACCATGTTATACTTACCTCGTCTGTGCAGTTGGTTTTGCACAGAGCAGCTCCGATCCTCCTCTTCTCGGGTCCCTCGTTGCTGCTCCTGGCCCTTCCCTCCTATCAAGTGCCCCCACAGCAAGCAACTTGCTATGGGGGCACTCGAGCCAAGCTGCAGCCTTGGACACAGATCTGCCGTTTGGCTCACCCCCCTCTCTCTCCCGATTGGCTGACTGACTTTGACAGCTGCACGAGCCAATGGCGTCATGGCTGTATCTCAGCCAATCAGGAGGGAGAGTCCCAGGATGGCCGAGGGACTCGCAGACAATCGCTGGAGAGAGACGGGGCACAGGTAAGTATTAGGGGTGCTGCCTTACACATAAGGCTTTTTATCTTAATGCAAAGAAAAAAAAAAAAAAGGAAAAATGTAGGGCGCTCCGAGCAACAGAACTAGCCAGGGGGATGTCCCTAATAAAAGGAAGGTTCAATTTATTTGGTTTGTGCAAAAGTTATAGCATCTATGGGATATTTTTATTTATTTTTTTACTAGCAATGGCGGTGAACAGCAACTTATAGTGGAACTGGGATACTGCGACGGGCATTCTGACACTAATTGATACTTTTTGGGGACCAGTGACACATACAAAACAAACAACGCACATACAAATATGCACTGTCACTGTCCTAATGATGCTGGCAGGGAAGGGGTTAAAACAAGGCTCACCCAAAAAGGGGAAGCTCCGCTTATCTCCCCCCCCCCCCTTATGCTGCCACATTTGGTACCTTTTGGGGGGAGGGAACAGGAGCAGGTACCTGGTTTTTGACTCAGCCATAAGTTCAGCCCCCCTTCTCCTTCCCCCGCAGCCAGTCCAATTAGAGAGCGTATGCACAGGTGGAAACCAGCTGTGAAGCCGCAAGTCTTTACTGCTGGTTTCCCTTAGTGGAGATGGCAGCGGCAGCACCTGATAGCTGAAATCGACTTGGGTGAAGCCATCGCTTGATTCCTGGACAGCGGAGTCAGCAGCTACAATATTTTTTTGTGCAGGAGCCTGGAGCTTCTCTTTATCAGGGGCAAACAATGGGTTAACTGTGTGCCTAGCTTGTGTTTCTGTGTACTGTGGGAGCTACTTTTACTAGGGGAAGGAATGGACCTGTGTCTCTCCTTTGCAGGAGCACAGGATCCATGTCTTCCTTACTGACAGAATGGCAATTGGCCTGGGCTACATAGGCAGATCGTAGTTCTGCCTCTGTAACAAATGATCACTGGGTGCCAGCATACATTGTGTCTACAGTCCTTGTTGATTGGCTCCCGCTGTGAATATTCACAGCGGGAGAGAGCTAGGGATGGAGCGCATGCGCGCCTCCTACCCGGAGGAGTCTGATCACGTATATATACCGTGATACAGTGCACAGCTGCCACCCTGTAGCAGTAAAGCTGACAGCAAGTGGGTAAGGGAAGCCTTTGGGGACCCCAAGGTCACCAGGACTAGTGTCCTCTTTGGAAGTTTCCCCCCTTTTTTTTTTTGGGACAATCCAAAAGTGTGGGATCTTCTTTTGCTTTAAGTGCCGGTTCACACTATAGCGATGTCAGACATCGCATGTGATGTGATTTGCACTGCACTGCAAATCACACGTGATGTCTGTGTGATGCAAATTCAGCCATACAGATTGTATGGCTGAAGTCACATCGCATTCAAATCAAAGTTGTGCAGGACCCTTTTTTTTGGTCCGCACCAGAATTGGATAGCATGAGTGTTCACACCTTTGCAATCCGATTCCTGTCCAAATTGGCAGTTCGTACTGCGATATGCAAACTAATCTGGGGGTGTCAATTTGCATTGACACTCCCAGCAGCTGGCACATGGCAGTGTGAACTGCCTGCGGGTTGGGTGTGATGCGGGAACCCGCAGTGGATTCGCAGGGTTCCCGCATCGCACCAGTGTAAACTGGCATCTAATGATAAACAGGACAAATAGAAAGGGGGAATCTCCCTAACAGGTGCACAGACAGCAATACAAACTGGCAAGTGTTCTAATCCCTCTCCACTCTATCCAAAACTAAAAGAAAAGTTTTGCCTTTAGTTATACTTTAACCGTTATTTTATGTTCTAAATCCAAATTGTGATCATTCTGCACTGAGCACGTATATGCTTCCTAAATACATGCAAGTAGGTACTTAGATTCGGCTCCACAGCACAAATAAAATTGTTTTACAAAGCAAGGTTATGCTCAAAGAACATCAGGCCAACAAACAGTGTGAGTAGAAATTCCGGCAGGATACTGTAACAATCATCCGCGGTTAACAAGGGCCCAGGTATCCAGAAAAGTGAAATTTCTCACCTGGATTTGAAAAATGATGTCTGGAACCTCCTAGGAGTAGCACTCCCGCTCACAGCACTCTATAAATTGCCTTTCCTGTAAATCCTATTCACATCACATGTGCTCGGTTTTGCAATAATTCAAGTGACTGTCAAGAGTCAGCATGTGCAGTCACATGATGTGAGAAAGCAGCTCCGAGCCACAAAAAAACACGTCAGAACTGGAGCAGCTGTGCATAATCACCAATCAGCTTCTATCTTCAGCTCGTTCAGTAAAACCCTCATTCACATTAACCACTTCTGGACCAGAAGATTTTCCCCCTTAATGACCAGGCCCTATTTTGCGATTCGGCACTGCGTTACTTTAATGGACAATTGCGCGGTCGTGCAACGCTGTACCCAAATAAAATTTACTATTTTCCCCACAAACAGAGCTTTCGTTTGGTGGTATTTGATTACCTCTGCGATCTTTATTTTTTGCGCTATAAACAAAAAAAGTGCGACTATTTCAGGAAAAAAAAAAAAACACACAACAATATTTCTCATTTTCTGCTATATAAATGCGAGCCTAGGGGAGTGATTCTAACAGTTCTGAAAATGTAAACAGAGCTGCACATGCACAGCTCCATGTACCTTCTGCAGATAATCGTGAACAGTGAGGTAGGTATATTTTTTGTAGAAGAGACATTGGGGTTGATTTACTAAAACTGGAGAGTGCAAAATCTGCATCTCTGCATAGAAACCAATCAGTTTCCAGGTTTTATTGTCAAAGCCTAATTGAACAAGCTGAAATTAGAAGCCGATTGGCTACCATGAACAGCTGCATCAGATTTTGAACTCTTCAATTTTAGGCTCAATTCACACCTATGTATGTTGCTTTTGAGTATTTCTGTAGTGCTTTTTGCTGTGCTTTCCATGTTTTTTACCGCGCATTTGCTGCGGTTTTTCCACGATGTGCGTTTTTTTAGTGAAATGTGAAAGGGCCCTAAAACACACTGACCTTTAATCCTGTCTCTAAGGCAGGCCATACATTATACAATTTTCTTTACCTCGAGCGCAGTTAAAAGGAAAGAAAATAGCTTGATTCCCCTATCAACACAGTCATTGTTGATGGAGAATACCTACCGATGCGCTATTGTGTCTGATAGTGGTAGGTTTCCCAGCCGTCAGAGTACAATGATTACTGCCGGCAGCTATAACCAATGGCAACGATCACACAAAAAACAAATGACAAGCTGGTTGTACTGAAGTTTATTGATGGATCCACTTCAGTGAATCATGCTGCCAAAAGATGGATCGAAACTTCACCGATTCCTCCTGAACTGGCCGAATTTCGATGGCTGGCTTTAGATCAAACCCTCATCTAGCTTCTTTTTTTTTTTTTTCCCCCTTTCCTTTCATATTATTTTACTTTTTTTTTTTTACACACACTTCTTTGTTTACACTTTTTTCCCCCTCTAACTAGGAGATACAATGTATCTTTTTCTCCAATTAATGGGCGAAAAAAGCACAGGGGCGGGCTGAACAGTGACTAAAAGCTGTGATAGCCAATGAGAGGTTATTACAGAGATCAGGTGATCAAGAACCTGGCCTCCCGATTCCCAATTGTTGGTGAGAGCCCAGACTCTCTGCAAGGTGCTCTCAGCAAAACTGAAAACGTAATACTTACCCTTCCGTAATTTTCCTTTTCTGATGCCTACTCATGGCAGCATATGTATGGTTGCGCCACCCCATGTGTATTCTGCCATGAAGGCACCAGGAAACAGGCATGCACATATAGAAACCCTTGAATAAAAACCCACTTCTGTGATGCTGCATATATGCGTATGCTCAGCGGGAAGCCTCATACACTTCAGTGGGAACGCATGAAAAACACATGATACAATTATAAAAAAGGCATCATAAAGGGGCATAAAAATGCAGATTCAGAAGTATGAACTAGAGATATATCGAGGGCGGATCTGCACTTTCCCCGATATATCGGAATCGGCCACCAAGGTGACCGATATTTCGGAAAGTGCTGTACCGGAGTGATGCTTGCAGCTAGAGGCATCACCCCGGTACCGGTGTCCAAAGCTGACAGTCGGCTGTCTTGCTTCTCCTTACAAGGAGCGGCAGGGGATGTCCCCTTCCCCCTCCCGCAGCTCGCCCAGGTCTCCCGTCCCACCGGGAGACCCGGGCAACCATCCTGCACGGCCGCTGAAGAGAAGACCCGATCGAAGCCGCATTTGGCTCCGATTGGGTCTCCATGTAAAAACCCGGAAGTGAATTCATGACATCACTTCCGGGTAATCGGCGCCAAATTCTAAAAAATTACAGCATTCAAAAAAGCCAAACTTGGCGTTTTAAATGCTTTTAAGTGCAGAGGAGGGGTTTGGGGTCTTTTAGACCCCCGGATCCCTCCACAAGAGTACCTGTAAAAAAAATAAAAATGTTACAGTATGAAAATATCAGCCGATATCCAATGACCAAAATATCGGCAATAAAAAAATGATATCGGTCGATCACTATTATGAATCCAGTCTAACTGTATCCAGCTGTGCACATCAAGGCCGTACATGTCACCATGAATTCTGCGTGATCTAGCCTCCCTGGATGACACCACTGGACCTGCTAATAAACTGTTGTCATCCAAGGACAGGAGGGGCGGACTTGCAGAAAGGGTAATTTATTGCCAGTGGTCCTTTTTTTTTTTTTTTCTTGTAAGTACATCACCAAGTAAATTATAATTACTTTTTATGGAACTGCTTGCTCTCATGTTTTACATCCATTTGTATACATCTCAGTACCTTGGCGTGAAGCTAGCCATAGATGGATCGAAATTCAGCTGGTTAAGTCCCCTTTCACACAGGCAGACCGTTCAGATCTGCCTGTCCGTTTTTTTGGCGGATCTGAACGGTCCCCCCATGCATCTCTATGGGGCATTGGATGTCAGCGGAGACATGTCCGCTGACACCCGATCCGTCAAATCTGGACCGATGGAAACCCTATTTTGCATCCGTCCAGCAGATCGGATGGGATCGGATGAGAACGGGCCGACGGTCTCTTCCCATCCGATTTCCCCACAGAGATCTATGGGGCTGTGACAGCTGTGTCTCAGCACAGAGTGCGGAGAACAGCTGTCATTCTCCTGCTCAGCGGGGGATCAGCGGATCGATCCCCCGCTGAGAAAAGCGGAGTCCGTTTGATGGACTTACTGTGTGAAAGGAGCCTTAAAGAGGACCAAGTTTTGATCCATGTATGTCCGCTCCCCACTAGACAGGAGTTGATTGGGCTTGTTGGAAACTTTTTCCTAATTAGCAGCTGCAGCCAATGAGCTTGCAGCCCTGATCAGTGCGTTCTGACAGCGAAGAGTCCTACTGTCAGAATACAATGTCCCAGCGGGAAGGATTCCTCGATCACCTTGATTCGCTGAACAAATATAAACAATCTGCCTATGGACAGCCTTAAGCCCTGTACACACAATGAGAAAATCTGTAGGGAAAATTCGTCCGAGGACCGATCTGCTGATTTTTGGATTGTTAGTATGGTGCTTTCGACAGCCAACTCCCGACTTTTCAGCTGACAAAATCCTGGTGTGCAGGCTATAAAACTTTTGTCGTCCGTCAAAACACGTCCGATTTTCATCTCATTAGTACAGATTTCGACGGAAAAAAATCTTAAGAGAAAGACTAGGCATGCTCAGAGATAAAAGAACACATACAAAGCAATCCAACACATGATATCACTTCTGAAGTAAAATTCTGTCCTACGGGAAAATTCGTATGAAAATAATCTCTTCACTTTCCACATCAGACTAGCATGCCACAAAAAACGGATGAGAGATCATTTGATAATCTGATCGTGTGTACGGGGCTTTAGGCTGGCCCTACATTATACAATTTTCCTGTTCAATTGTCTTTAGATTTACCTTGAACTATTTAGTGCAAGGGCCTGTCTGATTGCATGCAAATTGAAAGAGTTTAGGTATGACCTCATATTATATGGTTATTTGGTAAATCCAAAAGAAAATTGTACAAGAAAATTATATCGTGTATGGCCAGCCTTAGAGTTTGAATGTCACAGACACTGGCTCACCACTTACCTCTATGGTTTGGTTATGGATTTGTAGCAGAACACACCTACCCAATGCTGTAGAACTAAATTTATCTTGGGGCAATGTCAAATCACTTACAAATTGTGGCGGACTCCTCTACATCCCCCATTGCAGAAGGGGGCCGGTACTCTACATCCCCCCCCCCCCCGGCTGGAGGGGGCCGGTACTCTACATCCCCCCCCCCCACGGCTGGAGGGGGCCGGTAATCTACATCCCCCCCCCCACGGCTGGAGGGGGCAGGTACTCTACATCCCCCCCCACCACGGCTGGAGGGGGCAGGTACTCTACATCCCCCCCCACCACGGCTGGAGGGGGCAGGTACTCTACATCCCCCCCCCACGGCTGGAGGGGGCAGGTACTCTACATCCCCCCCCCCCACGGCTGGAGGGGGCAGGTACTCTACATCCCCCCCCCCCACGGCTGGAGGGGGCCGGTACTCTACATCCCCCCCCCACGGCTGGAGGGGGCCGGTACTCTACATCCCCCCCCCACGGCTGGAGGGGGCAGGTACTCTACACCCCCCCCCCCCACGGCTGGAGGGGGCCGGTAATCTACATCCCCCCCCCACGGCTGGAGGGGGCAGGTACTCTACATCCCCCCCCCACGGCTGGAGGGGGCAGGTACTCTACATCCCCCCCCCCACGGCTGGAGGGGGCAGGTACTCTACATCCCCCCCCCCACGGCTGGAGGGGGCAGGTACTCTACATCCCCCCCCCCACGGCTGGAGGGGGCAGGTACTCTACATCCCCCCCCCCACGGCTGGAGGGGGCAGGTACTCTACATCCCCCCCCCCACGGCTGGAGGGGGCAGGTACTCTACATCCCCCCCCCCCCACGGCTGGAGGGGGCAGGTACTCTACATCCCCCCCCCCCCACGGCTGGAGGGGGCAGGTACTCTACATCCCCCCCCCCCCACGGCTGGAGGGGGCAGGTACTCTACATCCCCCCCCCCCACGGCTGGAGGGGGCAGGTA